>NC_058132.1:357016112-357165696 GCF_016433145.1 Gracilinanus agilis
GCTACAGCCAACATAGTCACAAATCTGCCCCCACTAAACTGGAGCTGAGCCAGAACCAACAACCTCGAGACTAGGGATGGCTCAGCTGCATTTTTAACATTTGACTGTCATTTATCTACTCCTCTTACCCTCCCCACTTAAGTGATCTCCAGGCTCCCCCTTCTCTGCTTGCTTATATCACTTCAGGCTCCCCCTCCACACCCACTGCCACCACCCACAATCTTCATTCAAGATTAAATTTAAACTATTTTACTCACCTTCCAAATCTAGTCACCATTCTGCCCCTGCCTATTATTTTCTTCTTTAGTAAGGGCTTAATGCTTCTTGACTAAATAATTTCTGCCTTTTTTTTTGTTTTGTTTTCTCCCTTTGCTTCAAACATATATCACTTCTTTTAATCCCATTTTTGCTTCCTTTCTCCCACCCTTATCTCGACACATCCTCCTTGTTATTCGATTAGCCAGCAGGAAAATATCATGAAACAAGCCCACTCCTTCCCGAAAAATCTGCCCTCAGGAGTCACGGTATCAGAAAAGCCTATCCTGAACCACCTTAGGAGATCCCCTGGTGATGACCAGAATCGACGAAATGCTGCTACGCTAAACACGGGTATCAGTCTAGACACCACTCTTTCCCTTGAAAAAATTGTTTTTTAACTGAATTTTTGAAACTAGTTCATCCGCAAATTGAGACAGCCCACTGGGCAGTGTCTGGCTGCTTATGTGTTTTGTACACGCTTAATACATTATTTGGGGCTCAGTTAAACGTTAAGCAACAGTTTTTATATGCCTTCCAATCCCATCCTTCTGGACCCCAACTCCCAGTTCCCTGATGGATCCAGTCAGCATAAGAAGCCGTTTATCCTAGTTTTGGAAACGTGCCAAAGGATTTAAGTGAGGGGCACAGCACTTATTGCTATAGAGACCATGAAGGATTAGCAAGTTTTGTGCTTCTCAAAAGGATGATATGGAGATTTCCCCCCAAAAATGTGTTGCTTCCATATTTGGAGAAATCGGATTAGTGATATATGCTATTATTGTTCTCTCCTTTGACCTATAGAGATGAGAAGAAAGGGGAGAAGAGTAGTTATGTTTTATGAGCATTCAAAAGGCACCATCCCTGTGCTGGGTATGTGAATATACTCACTTGTTTTAATAATGACGATTTTGATCTAGCATCCATCCGCCAATGATGTCAAAGCACATACTCCACAAGGAAAACGGCAATTATCGTTTTCCTTATTTGCCTGCAGGGAAAATCTAGGCAGAGAGAGGTTAAAATACTTTGTAAATACCACATGCTATTTGTGGCAGCTTTGAAGAGACAGCCCAGGTTATGACTCCACTTTAATACTACTAACTACTCAAATTGAGGTCATTAAATGAGCTATACAAAGAATGTAATTTCTAAGTGTTTAGGTTTATATCATAAAGTTTGAATCTCTAAACATTTTCTTCATAGGTCAAGAAATAATTTCCAATTCCCAGATGCTTCCAAAAGCAACATTATCATATTGCTTTTTGCACCAAGGATTTGACTTAAATTTAAGTGTTTTACAATTTTTCCACCATTCTTGAATTTTGTTCCTTCAAAGATTATTTCACATTTGTAGTTTACTCAATGTGACACAAACATGCTTTTAGAATACTCAATATATCACTGATACAGATATTCTCAAAACAAAGAATATTATGTCCAAAATTCCTAAAAGGATACGATGCTAACACAATTCTATGGTTTTCCTCCTTCATGGGTTAAACTTCCTGCCCAGTACAGTACCATATTAATCTTGCTTTCTGCCACAGAGATTGTTTGCCAAGTAAAAGACTTCATTAACTCTTACATGAAAAGCAAACAGATTTTTAAGGGAAAAATAAGACATTTTCAGTGTTAGAAAATCTAGACAAATAATTCAGGTTAAAAAGTTGGGGTTATTCAATATTATAGGTGAATATTCACTGAAGGAAAATATAACATGCCATATTACAAAGAATCAATTATACAATTCACATATGCCCATTCTGGTAACACTAGCACTGTCAACAAAGTATATCTTGATGTGTGAAGAAGCATGGCTTTTTGCTCATTGGGAAATGCATGATCTTTTAAAGCTGTTCAGTTTTCCCCAAAATTTTTCACAATTTCACCAATATTTGTCACTAACACTGTTCTCTATAACGCCACTCAGAGTTAAAGTATAAGAATAAGGCATAAGAACATTTCAATTCCAAAACAAAAATTGTATGATTCTTTACTATTATACAGTCATGACTCCTTGTGACCCCATGTTCTTTGCAAAGATACTGGAGTGGTTTGCCATTTCCTTTCCCAGCTCATTTATGGAGGAAGAAACAGAGGCAAACACATAGATGACTTGACCAAAGTCACACAGCTGATGTCTGATACCTATTTTGAACTTGTCTTTCTGACACCAGTTCCAGCACTCTATCCACTATGCCATCTAGCTTCCCCCTTGTATGATGCTACCACTTCCTTTTCTTTTAGCCAGTTTTGCTCGCTTCAACCATGACCAATTCCCAAACACCTTCCTTCCCCGTTAATCATTCCATTAATGCCAGCGGGGTCAAGGCTTTTTGATGTTTTTGAAAACATAGAATTTTTATGTTAAAAATCCCATATTATTAAGTGGTAATGTTTTAATGAAATATTCAGAGCAAATTTGATATATGTCAAATGGTACACTTTTTTGTAATTGGTGAGCAAAGACATCTGAAATAGTAAAAGTAAATATTAGGCTGAATAAGATCAGATAGGTTATGGGGATATAATAAATGATTTCTTTTTACATTGTTTCAAACTATGTACAATAACATAAATATAATAAAATTTCCACCTATAGGTGGCAACACTTGTTTTTTCCATTTTTTTCTTTTTGTTATAATCTTTGATTACAGTTATAACAACTTGTTACAAAGAAGATGAGAATGGAATTTGGTTTTCAAGAACCAAATGCAGAAATTATGCTTTCAAATTCCCATAGTATTTTTTAAATTCAATAATTTCACAAATACACAAGATCTAAATATATAAAATTTTAGCAATCTATGGACCTGAAGATGTCAATATCACATAGTCTGAAAAGTGCTGCTCTAAGTGACTTCCTTTCCATAACCAAGACTAGATCTGGATCCCAGATTGAAAAACTCCTTGGGTCATCAAAACCAAGGCAATTAAAGAAATAGTTTAATCTTAGATTGGTGGCAATGTCACTTATGGGGAAAATATTAAAAGAGCAGAAGACGTAGTTTTTAATTCTGACTCTGCAATTTCTATATTCTGTGATCATGGCTACACAGTTTGTTCTGATCCTTAGGTCATTCTGTGTAAAATAGGGTTGGTAATATGCCTTGCTTTTTGAATAGTTGGCAGAGCAGTTGGGTTAATGTATACAAAAGTATTCTGAAAAATTAAAAATCCTCCAAGGGGATTTACAAGGAATGATTTGACCAGCATTGATATGAGTAAACTAGGAAGAGGAAAAGTGACTTTTATGATTGAATTATAGAAGGAGCCTAATCCTGGCAGTGCGTCATCCAGAGCATAGATTAGATTGATTTGATTATTAATCTGCTTGATCAATTGATTAATCAATTAAAATGATTAATCAGATTAAACTGAATAATTCCAGGCAGTGAATCTATAATTTATTATATATGTATGTACATACACATATGTGTGTATATATATCGTATATATATGTATATATATGTATATATATATATATATATATAAATAACCTAGAGATACCTTTGCACTCTACTAAAAAAAGGTGTGCACTTTTAAATGACTATATATCATGCAACAGATAGAGGGGGAGAGAAAAAAAGTGAAATGAGGAAAGACTGAATATAAAAGGTAAACTTTAAAACAGAAATTTATCTCCTCCTTTAGTTTTATGAGTAGTAACAGTACAAAGTTACCCACGCCAGCTGCAAGACTGGTACCAGGGAGCTTTCTATTTGGTGATACCTTGAGGATACCACTCTGACAGAGAAGTGAGGGACTAAGAAACCAGGAGGAGCACCTAGGTGGATCAGTGGATAGAGAGTCAGGCCTAGAAATGGGGGACTTGGGTTCAAAAATAGCCCCAGATAACTTTCTAGTTGTGTGACCCTGGGAAAGTCATTGAAACCTAGTTTTCTAGTCCTGGCTGCTCATCTGGCTTGGAACCAATACTTATATTGACAGAAGGTAAGGGTTTAAAAAAAATCTGTAGCAATTTCTCACATCAAGAATCAGTATAACATCAAAGTGGCCATTAGTCCAGGCATTTTATGGAAACTGAAGAAATGAATTTTATTATGTTTATAATTTAAAAGTAGAGGATAATCTAGAAGAAAACCACTGATTCTACACATATGCACACATACACAGACACATATTTTACCTGCATCTTCTGACTCCTCTTCCTGTCCACAACAACATTTACTCAATCTTCTCTGAAAAAATTGTTATCTTTGGGAAATGGAGGTGAAAGAAGGAAGATTTAAAGATAACATTGTCAAGAATTTGTAATCTATTCCATATCCGAAGGGGTGAAAAGAAAGTGGATTACCAGAGCCCATTCTGCTTCTAATATCCTTCATAATCCCTGTTCTCTCAACCTCTTCCCATTGCCAGAATCCAAATATAGATACTCTTTACCATTCACCTTGACTACATTCTATAGCTTTCTAAAATGCTTCTCTCTAATCCACATTGTATATATAACTTCCAGATTAATTTTTATGCCTATCTCTCCAACCCTTAGACAATTTGAGTTTTCCTATTAAGAAAGGATAAAATAACTTTGCATGGCATTTAAGGCCTCTACAATTTTTTGCTACACAGACACACACATACACACATACACATACATACACATACACACACCTTTTTTATTCTTTTACTACTTACCACACAATCATTGATACATTCACACTGAATCACTATTCTCCAAACATATTCCATATTCTCTTGTGGTTGCAAAGTTCCTCTGTACTTAACATTATAATAAATGACAGATAGTTTTACTTGATGTTTCTGACCTGTGGTCTCTTTTTTTAAAATGTGTCTTTTTACAATGCTTTTCCAATCATACTCTGAAACTTTGTGTTAGATTCAGACCCATTAAATTTTCACCAAAGAAGAGGAGGAGAAGAAAGTATCCTAACTCATTTTCTATCAGAAAGAAGAAAATAACTTTATGGTTTTAGCTCAGAACATCCAAACACAGATGCCATTCACATAGCTACTATATATATCACTGAAACTTGCCTCTTCCTCAGGATCTTAACTTTGCCTTTCCAAGTCCAACCTATATCCTTTAAAATTCAGCTTAAATGTAATAACTTCAATATAGCCTTTCCTTATCTCTCTCTGAAGGGCCACAGCACTTTGTACCTCTTATCTCAATTTCATATTGTACTTTGTACTAAAGTCCCCATTAAACAGAGTAAAAATTGTGTCTAATTCTTCTCCTCCTTACCACTCACCATAAGGTCTTTCATATGATAAGCATTTAATAAAGCTGTTGGTGACTGGATGGAAGTGCCAAGAACATGAAGAGAGAATGTTCTTTTGTGGAAAAGGTAATGGATTCAGAAAAAAAAAAAAACTAATAAATTTCAATTTTAGTGAAACTTTACATAAGGCCTGTGATAAGAACCCAGTAAAGTTAACTTGCTATGCTGGTCCTCATGAATATTTTTCTCAAATCTATCAGTAGAAAAGGAAAGAAGATAGTATGATATAGGGGGTAAAGTAAGGAGTCCCAGCTCACTACCTGCATGCAATTCCATTCTCTTAAACTCTTTACATTTGAGTTTCTTCATCTATTCAATGAGAATTGGACTAAATCCTAGAAGTCATAGCTCTAGAGATGGAAGAGAAATATAAGTTACTTTAAAGCAATGATCATTCTCCCAGGAAAACACCTTACCATCAGAATTAGAATACTTATATTAAAATAGTTAGATGGTTCAGTGGATAGAATGCCAGGCCTAGAGATAGAAGATTCTGAGTTCAAATCTGGCCTTAGAAACTTCCTTGCTGTGGGAATTTAGGCAAGTAAGTCATTTAATCCCAAATGCCTGGCCCTTACTATTCTTCTGTTTTGGAATCAGTACTTAATATAAATTCTGAGACAGGTATTTAAAAAAAAAAAAAAAAAAGGAAGCTCTTAGAAGCAAGTCACAAAACTTTTACACTATGAGATCTCTGATAGTAATGCTACCCTCTAGGCTCAATGGACACAAAAGAGATGACTTCCTAAAGATTACCCAACATATTTTCTCTAGTTTCTCTGGAGACAAACCTGAAATCCAAATAACATTTTCAGTTTCTGTTGCTACATTTCAAAATTACAGGGAAAAAAAACCCTAAAAACATACTTCTTCTTGTTTCTCTGGAGACTAGCCTGAAATCCAAATAATAGATTTTTAGTTTTTGTTGCTACATTCAGAATTAGAGGAAAAAAATGAAAACATTAATTTTTTTATATTTGAGCATCAGCATATACAGGGCAGCTAGGTACCACAATGAATAGAGAGCTGGACCAGAAGTCAGGAAAATTGGAGTACAAATATGATCTGAGACACTAGCTATGACCCTGAGCAAGTCACCAAACTTCTGTTTGACTCAGTTTCTTCCACTGTAAAATGAGATGGGGAAGAAAATGGCAGCCAATTCTAGTATCTTTGCCAAAATAATCCCAAATGGAGTCAAAGATTTGGACAAGACTGAAATAACTAAACAACAACATATACATTATTTTAGAACATTTGTTTTCACTCCTCTTTATTTAATCTTCCCACATACATTTAATTCATCATAGAACTGTATTCATTCTTTCACATTTGCCTCTTTTTTAAACTGTCTTCCTAAGCTAGGCCATCATTACTTAGGGCTTAGGTTTTTGCATGTGTCCCTGCTGATTTGCATATTACCAATTACCCTCTCCTCCAGTACCTACTACATATAGTTGCTGATATCTTAGAACTGAAGGAAGCTTTGAATTGGAGAGGGCTCACAGAATCTCAGTGATGGAAAGGGACCATAGTAAAAGGAAATGTTTACTATGCCATTCCTGTCAAGCGGTCATCCAATATCCATTTGCAGACTCTCAGTAATGGAGAACCCACTACCTCCAAAAGCATTCTATTTTGCTTTTGAGAAGCTATAATTTTTAGGAAGAATTCCTTAGATAAAATTTAAATTTGCCTCTTTACAACTCTCTTTTGTTGTTCCTAGTTCTACCCTTTGTGATCAAGTTGAACTAGACTAATCTCTCTTCCACATGATAATTCTTAAAATGTGTGAGTATAGGCAAAAACAAAATTGCCAACATTTTTATATATGTTTTGATGGTTTCCTTAAAGAACTCTACATAGCTAATTAAAATTAATTAAAACAACTTCAGGAAAATTAGAGAATACAAATAAGTGCCCATAAATTATCAGTATTTCAGTATATTATCTATGAAATACAGTAGGAAGAGATAGGGAAAATACATTCAAAATAATCATAAAATGTACAAAATTCTTGCAAGTTTACTTATGAAGACACATACAGAAATTTTATGCATACAACTACAAAACACTTTATAGCAATAGACAGGACTAAATAATTGGAACAATATTAAATATATGTGGGTAGATATCAATTTATTTAATGCCATACCAATCAAACAAAAGTTAACTTTCCTGAACAAGAAAAAAATTGACAGTTTATCTGGAAGAATTAAAGGTTAATAATCTCAAGGGAAATAATGGAAATAAAAGAAGCATAAAAGAAGGTGTCAGAGTACCACATCTCAGCTATATTATAAATCAGTACTCATAAAAATTATTTGGTGCAGATTAAAAAATAGGCTGATCAGTGGAACAGAATAGATGTACAAGAAACAGAAGCAATTACAATAGTGAATAATATAATTCAATAAACTCAAAGACTATAGCTTTTAGATAAAGACTCACTATTTGACAAAAACTGGGGAAAACTGGAAAGTATTCTGGGGAAAATTCAGTATAGATTGACAGTTCAAACCATAATGCCAAGATAAGCTCTAAAAGCATAAAATTTTGATATAAAAGGTCACATCATAAACAAATTAGAGGAGCAAGAAACAAAGTACATTTTGGATTTCTGGATAGAGGGAAAAGTTTATGACCAAGCAAGAGGTAGAGATTGCAGAAAATAAAATGAATAATTTTGATTTTATAAAATTAATTTTTTTTGCACAAAACCAATGCAGTTAAGAATAGAAGGGAAACATTTACATGGGGGAAATCTTTTTGGCAAATGTATTTAATAAAGGTATATTTCCAAGATATGAAAGGAATTGATAAACAAATTTATAAAACTTAGAACTATTCCCCAACAGATAAATTATCAATTAATGAACAGGAAATTTTCAAAAGAAGAAACTCAATCAAAACCATATGAAAAAATGTTCCAAATCACCAAAATTAGAAACAAGAAAATTAAAACAATTCTGAGGTTCTAATTCAAATCATCAGGTTGTCAAAATTAATAGTAAAGGAAAATGATAAATGTTAAAGGGACTTCAGGAAAACAGGCACATATTCTCTTAGTGGCACTATGCACTGGTCTATATTCTGGAAAGCAACTGTTCCTTGAAAGACACTGAACTGTTCATACCTATTGGCCTAGTGATTTGAATTCTTGTCTTAGACCCTAAAGAGTTCAAACAAAAAGGAAAGTTATCCATATATACAAAAATATAACAGCTCTTTACATAGTGGCAAAAACAAGGAACTAAGAAAGAACTAATCATTTGGGGAATAGTTGAACAAATTATGGTATATGGATGTGAAGGAATATTATTGAATCATAAGAAATGATAAAAGGGACTGTTTCAAAGAAATCTGAAGTACTATAGAGTAAAGCATGCAGAACCCGGAGAAAATTTTATATAGTAACAACATCATCAAGGCAAATTACTGAAAGAATTAAGAACTCTGATGAACACAATGACCAACCATGATTGTGCAGGATGA
This sequence comes from Gracilinanus agilis, assembly GCF_016433145.1. NCBI lineage: Eukaryota > Metazoa > Chordata > Mammalia > Didelphimorphia > Didelphidae > Gracilinanus > Gracilinanus agilis. Next base: position 357,025,133 of record NC_058132.1, read on the forward strand.
TGACTTTTTGATGGAGATATAATGGACTTTCAAGTTGCAGAATGAGTCATAAATTTTAAAATAGTGCTTCCGTAGCCATTTTGATTTATTATACAAGTTTGTTGAAAGAGGTTTTGTTTTTCTTTTCTCTTTTTTTATAGTAGTGGTAGAGAGATGGAAAGGAGAGGAAATAAATACTCATTAACTAAAAAATAATAAAATAGTTAAAATATAGTTTTAAAAATGCTTGAAAAAATTATCATATGCCCTCCAAATCTTCTTTTCCATAAGACAACAATAATAGCTAGCATTTCTACCTCATTCCAAGATTTCACAGTTTTCATATCTTATTTTATAAACATTCCTTCATCCTTGAATGAGAAAGTTTAAGGTAGAAAGTGCTGTATTACCCAATGCTATCTATATACCTACTGAATCATGTAATCAAAACTAGAACCCAAACTTATCCAGGGCTATTACAACACATTAAAACTGTTGTTATTGTTTGTTTTTAATTTCAAAGAGGATCCATGACATCATGGAGTGGTCTTGATTTGTGCATCAATTAGATTTAAATGAGACTGAATTGCAAAGAGCCATCAGCTTCACTCAATCTTGCAGTCACTGAAAAGCCCAGTGGCAAGACAAAAGTTAGAATGACTGGTGATGACTTGGGATGCAGTGAATATCTTGGCATCTTTGATGTCTGGCCAAGCTCAAAATACTACAAAAAGCAATGCTTAGCTGCCTTCATGGCCATTAGAACAAATTGTTCTCATGCTCCCATTCCACTGAGGGAAATCTTCACATGTAGACATCCACCTAACTCACTGATTGATTTGTGATAAATCAGTTCTCCCCAAACTGATTTAGCCCACTTGCCTGGATGGTTTTCCTGGGGTGAGGCTGCTATACATATTACAACTTCTTGGGACCACAGGTGGGACTTGAGTGCCTGGTAGATAGCAAAGGTGGATGAGCAGCCCTTCTTAGAAGAGCTATCTTCTTAATATTGTCAGTATTCTTTATAAAATTTGATCTCTTCAATTTAATACAATTCTCCAATTAATAGTCTGACTAAGTCTGAGTTCAATGGAATTACCATGACTATTGTTGACATGCTATTGTAACTTTGCTTCCTTATTTTCAACTTAGAGCCACCTAAAAATCTGTGGTATTTTTCTTCTTCTTTTTTATTTATTTATTTTTTAAGATTTTTAGGCCTTTATCTTCCATCTTGGAATCAAACACATAGTATTGATTCCAAGATAAAAGACAGGTAAGGGCTAGGCAATGGGAGTTATATGATTTGTCCAGGGTCGCAAAGCTAGGAAGTATCTGAGGCCAAATTTGAACTAAGGATTTCTTGTTTCTAGGCCTGACTCTCGATTCACTGAGTCACTGAACTGTTGTTCCCCCAATCTTTTTTCAATTTTTTTCAATTATATACTTGGTAATCATCATTGTCACCATCAAAAACATTTAAATAAACAAATGCATATAAAATTATGTGCAAAACCTCATTCCACAATATTTATAATTTGTTTAAAATATGTAAATTATATATGTGCTAATGTAAAAATCCTCTGCTTTCAAGTTCCCTTTGGATTTGTTTTACTTTGATACTTTTTTCTCTTGATTCTGTGGTTGTTACTTTTTAAAAATATTTCAAAGTATGTATTATTCTTATTCTCATTTATTCTTTTTTTATCTCTTCTTATATTTCCCTTATTTTGTTTATATTTCCAGTATTTCTCATTTCTAATTACATAATACAATCCATTACATTCAAATAATACAATCCATTCAGTCATTTCTCCAATCATTGCATTTGTATTATTTTCAGTTATTTTGTTATTATGAACAAAATTTCTATGAATATTTTCGTACATACAAAGCTTTTTTACCCTCTTAATAATGCCTTTAGTGCCAAATCCTAGTAAAGGGATCCCTAGGTCAATGAGCATGAATAGCTTTATAATTCTTAAGTATATTTCTGTGTTTTCTAAAAACAATTTAATGGATGAAACTGGAAGTCTGTTTGTCCATGTCCCTATCAGCATTTAATTTGATCAACTTAACCTGTCTGATTTTTAGTTAACATACATATTTAATTAGATTGGGCCCTAAGTAGCAAACACAATCTGTTACCAGGATCATACTCTTTCCAAAACCAAAAAGTCTTTATAACAACATATTGCCAAGTCCTGGTTTTTGATCCTTTCTGCTATCCATTTTCTTCCCATGAGTGAGTTCATCCCATTTACACTCAATGTCATAGTTACTAGCTGTGTATAACTATCTATTTCTCCTCACTGTTTATCCTGCTCTTCATTTCTCACAACCCGTAAGTAGGTGATATTATTAGCTCCACTTTACATAAGGGGAAACTGAGGCAAATTCAAAGTAATTTGCCCAGAGTCACAGAGCTAATAAATGCCTGAGGTTTGATTTAAATTAATTTCTTACCAGGAGAACATTGTACACGGAGATGGATACACTGTGGCACAATAGAATATAGCAGACTTCCCTACTGGCAGCAATGCAATGATCCAGGACAATTCTGAGGGACTTATGAGAAAAATGCTGTCCATATCCAGAGAAAACTGTGGAAGTAGAAATAAAGAAGAAAAACAACTGCTTGATCACATGGTTCAATGGGGATATGATTGGGGGATGCAGACTCTAAATAATCACCCTAGTGCAAATTTTAATAGGTCTTGATCAATGACACATGTAAAATCCAGTGGAATTGCTCATTGGCTATGGGAGGGGAGGGGAAGGAAGGGAGGGAAAGAACAGGATTCATGTAATTATGGGAAAATATTCTAAATTAATTAGATATATAAATGAATTTTAAGAAATAAATAAATAAATTCATTTCTTCCTGACTTCGGGGCAATCACTGTGTCCACTGGAACAGAGGAAGGAAAAACAAGTAGAAAGAAAACTCAATGAGACAATCAAAATAATACCAATCATTTATGTATGAAACTAGAAGAAAAACAACAAGGAAAAAATGGAAAAGATGTATAAAGATTTACATAACAAAATTTTCCCACTCTCATGAACAATGGAGATGCAGCATTTGAACCCCAAAATCACAGTGCCAGATGTGTTCAGTGAGGATGTGGAAAAGGAACTGAAGAAAACAATGATAGTGAGAGCAACTGAACTAGGTCTTTAGTTAGAGGAGATCAGTACCGGAAGTGGTACATTTTGTATAGCATTGAAGGATTTATTCTCAAGTTATCCAAAACAGGAAGGTGTCTAAGATGCAGAAAAAACAAATCACAAACCTCATTATTACAAACAAGTAATGGAAAGAATATTAATAATTATGTTTCCATATGCCTACTTTCCCATCTACATCAATTTTGTGAGAATAAGCAATATATTCATTAAATATGTCTTTGAAAAGGATCTTAGAAAGTATGAGAAAGAAATTAGGCTTTCATAAATAATATTCAATGATTTTATACTGTAGCCTACAACTTTATAATCACACAATGACTGAAAGATGCTACAAATACAACTTCCCACTGTACTTGTTATTAGTTGACTATAAAAAAGCATTTGATTCAATAGAATAAAATACATCTAAAAACTCTTTTCTAGCAATGTGTCTTTATGCCTATGCCAAAATATCATGCAAGAGTTCTTTTAAAAATATATCTTTAGGAATTACTATATTTAATAATTTTAATTTTTTTATAACTAAAATAGGGAGATTTGTGTTTGCCAAGGTTCTATACCATTATCTCAGAGGAAGTCCCACAGTGATTCCCAAAGTGGGCGCCACCACACCCTGGTGGGTGCTGCAGCAATCCAGTAGGGTGGTGATGGCCACAGGTGCATTTGGGGCCAGTGAATAACTGTAAGGGGGCAGTGATAGTATGTGACAGGGGGCGCTAAGTAATATTTTTTCTGGAAAGTGGGTGGTAGGCTAAAAAAGTTTGGGAACCACTGGTCTAAATCAAAGAAGTGTTCTTTCTAGATAGTATCCAAATACTCTTATTTATGGAAGACATAATGCTAATTGCTTCAAATCCTAAAATATTATAGAGCATCCACAGTAACATCCATAGTCATCAGGAAGAATTTGACCTTACTATCCATATACCAAAAATAAATGAAATAATTATTGCTGTTATTGAGTCATTTTCAGTTATTCCTGACTCTTTGTGATTCCATTTGGAATTTTCTTGATAAGATACTGGAGTGGCATTCCATTTCCTTTTCCAGCTCATTTTACAGATGAGGAAATTGAGGCAAATAGGCTTCAGTTATTTGTTCAGAGTCACACAGATAGTAAGTATCTGAGGCCAAAGTTGAACCCAGGAAGACTCCTGGTCCTCTAATCATTAAGCCACCTAGCTATCCAAAAGAAATAATAACAAACAAACAAAAAAGAATGAAGAATGTCTGTGGCCAGTCTAAAATATACTATTGAATATGTAGCTCATATAGTTCATCTATCAGGACATATCTTGGGCAAACACTACAAACAGACAAATAGACACAGACTTTAACTAGAAGGAAAAGATATGTGAGGTTTTCTTTGGGAAATTGTAGTACTTTTAAAGATCCACAAAAGTTTTTTCCCTGACACAAAGATCCATCTTTTTAACACCAATATCCTTCCAAGAATTTTATGAGGTTTTGAATCATGCAATATTATGTGGTTTTTGAAGAACTGAAAATGAAGATCACTCAAAGGGCTATGGAAAAGGCTATGGAAAAGTGGCTCTGAGTAAGCAACAGCATTTTACAAGATAGGAATTATACAAAGGAAACAGTGTAAAGGATGCTATCAAAGAAATATATGACTGGGAAAAAAGATGGTCTGGGTCATGTAATGAGAGTGAAGGACAACTCAATGATAGTCCTCTGCACAATTAGTAGCTATATAATGTCAAAATAATGTGAAGAAGGCCTATAGCAAATTGGGTGGATCTTTAATTCATATTTATTGGAGAACAGAAACAAGAGTCACACAGAATAGGCAGTCATGGATAGGTTCTGATATGCATCATTGGATGAGGTTAAAAAGCCATTGTAATTTAAGAATAAATTGAAATATTTGAGTAAAATTGGAATAATTTTGTTTTTATATAGCCAATTATTCAAGCTTGTCATGACCTTTTTGGAATTTCATTGTGTTACATTAGCTATCTGTCTGAGCTTCAATTCTTTAACCTGGAAAGAATTTTGCTTTTATTTAAGTACTTGATAAAGCATATTAAATAGAAGTGGATTTCGTATAAAGCCTGGTGGCAGTGCCTTTAAGAAACTTTTTCCAATGGATAAGGATCCGTTAATCAATACTTTCCTGACTTTCAGTCAATTACTGTTTCCTAACTTTATTATTATTCAGCTCACATTTCTCCATTTTATCCACAAGGATAACATGAGGAACTTTCCTAAGCTCACTGAAATCCAAATCCATCATACCAGTGATGCTGAACCATTAGAGACAGAGTACCATGTTCTGTGCCCCACCCCCCTACCTTACTGAGGAATATCCTCAGGTGTGTGTGGAGAAGGAGAAGGGAATGGCCCAAGTGCTCCTACCCCCTCCAACAATGCCTCAAGTGAGCTGTCCACCTTACCCCAGACCCTGGAGGGAGGAAGTACTCCCAATGGAATGCTGGGCAGGGGTAGGGGGGGGAGTGAAAAAATGTCCCCAGGCATGGTGGAGAGGGGGAAAGGAGTAGCTTGGCTGGAATCCCTCTGCTTTTCTAGTAATGAACTCTAGTAGGCTATAGGTTTGCCACCACAGTATTATACCTATAGAATTTACTTGACTTGCTTACCATGTCAAAGAAGGAAATAGGGTTATCTGGAATGATGTGTTCCAAATAAATCTATGTTAGTTTATAATTTTTACTTCTTTCCTTTAAAAAGTATTTCCAAACCACTCATTTAGCATTTATTTCTAGAATTTTGCTAGATTCTTCATTTATCTCAGCATCATCATTACGAACGTTAAATATTGTTACACAAGATATATGTTAAAAGTAATTTCATATAATCTGCTAAATAACTTGGATTTTGCTATATTATAGATTTTTCTTGATAACTTTTCCCCACCTTTTAAAAGCACTTTTTGACTTCTTTTCTCCCAAATTTCCATCCTTTCCCCTTATTTTTATTGGCTTACCTTTTCTTCTTTATTGTTCTTGTCCTTAGCTGCTAATAGTTTTTCTTTCTTTTTCTTTTTTTTTTTTTATCATTTGATCTTCTAAGTGTTGCTTCTCTGTTTTCAGAAATTGGAAAACTATTTCAAGGTACTCATTTCAATCTTCAAACCCCTCATTAAATGAGATTAAATGAGGCAGTCTCTTAAAGGATCATTGCATACTTAACTCCATCTCCCCCAGCCTTTTACCTAATTCCCACTGTTTTATTAAGAACAATAGGTTTCCTTGAACCTAATGACAGAAAACATCAGAATAAAATAATGTATGTGATGTAACACATATGAATGAGGAATATGCCTTAGATTTGTGTAAAGATGTCACCAAAATTAGATTCATCAACAACACTGTACCACTCTCACTGCTAATGTCTTACCTCAGTGTCTCATTGAGGTTGGAAGTGATCCTGGGATCTTTAAGGTTTTGCTGTGTGAGCACAAACCCTGCTGATCTGATTAAACAGTAGCAATTTAAGAGAATGAACCCAGGCAAAGACTGTCTATCATCCAAAGACCAGTATAACTAAATTCAGAGAGCTTCATCACCAGTGGATTAGCAACCAGGTAATGAGATTTTTAGCTACAGTTACTCATGAAGATGATCTTCTAAAGCATAGATGGGTTGCCATTTAAGTAGGTGCATGGGGAATCTACATGAATGAAACTCAAAACTTCTGAAATCTAGTAAGTACTATAATGTATCATAAACTTCCTATATCACAAATGCTTCATAACTCAAGGAAGATTTAAGTGCTATCTCAATTTATTTTTGTATGACAAAATCAGGCTTTAAAGAAATCAACAGTTTTTTTTTTACATTTAGAGTTTTATATTTATGATATGATGACTAAGACAGAGTAGCTGCTTCCTTGGTACACCATGCCATTGTTTTCAAACTTTATAATGTAGTCATAAAAAATGTACTTCAGGCTAGCAAAGTTTTCTATATTTTACTTTACCTATAAAAAACAGAATAATGAGGAACTCACCAACATAGCACCTTTTATCATTAATTATGAGGAAAATGTCCTCTACACATTCATTCATTTTAATATTTCTTTATTTTTTGAGATAGTTTATTTCCCTATACACTTTTCTCTACTTCACCAAATCCATCAAGGTCACACTCAAGTCCTAATTTTGTGTCTTATAAGCTCTATTTTAGTATGATCCAATTTTATAAGCTCCAATTTCCAATTTAGTATGATCAAGTTGCTAGCATATACAATAGGAAAATTGGACTATGGAATGATATCAAGACATTAATTTCAGCTGTTCACAATTGATAACCTATTTTGGAGGCCAAATAGGTTGCAGAGTGATCTACTTTCCTTGATAAGATGATTGAAACTAAAGGGTAAGAAGTACTGTGTTCTGTTCATTTCATTCATATAGATATGACAGACATAAGAAGGGTCCTTATTTTTGGAGTGAGAGCCTAGGTCAACTAAATCCAGTTTTCTTGATATAGATATTATGGAATTTAATTAACTAATGCCTGTGAAGGGATTTGAGATGTTTGGATGAAGAGCTTAGTCAACTTACAAGGTATTACTCTATATTAGCCTATGATTTTTTTTATCCTAATGAGAAATTTTAAGCTACATTTAACTATGAATTTTATTTGACACAAAATGACAAAAACACAGGCAGCTCAATGTTAGAGCTGCTACTATGAAACTCCATTATAGATGGTGTTTCTTATTTAATATATATTTTTAAAAATTCAAAGGGAAATGGACTTTTAAAAAATCGCCACGACTAAAAAAGAACATAGTGAGAGAAGAATAAAATATAGACAGTACTTAAAATATAATCTATTTTATAATGTAACAAAAAATGCACCTGCAGACACATAAAAGATAACAATTTAAATGGTTTAAAGATATTTCATGCCATGACTAGGCATTCAACTTGTGTTAGTGATAGGAGACAGAACATTTATTAATAAGTGAGTTCAATCTTTAACCTTCTGAGAGGGGTGTTAGGTTGAGGGCAGGAGCTTCTGAAGATGCTTGTGGCAGCTGGATTCTAAGCAAGGAGTGTTATTAGGCAAAGAAATATCAGTGATAGTACTGCCAACCATTTATCTCACTTGAAACCAAGAGTTCCAGGGAAAGGCTACAGAGGATAACCTAAGTTCTATAATACAAAAAATGCATTGTATTAATTCCATTCTGGCATTAGCCTCACAGTGTTGTGAAAATCAATTTGTAAAAGTATTTAGCATAATTCTTGGCACATAGTAGGTGCTATGTAAATGTTTAAAAACTACTGAAACCAAAAAAAAATTTAAGCAAAGATTATTTTTTTAAATACTTATTCCTTTTAAAAAAAGAAGCCCCTGAAAAAAGCTATTTTTACATTACAGACAGGACTTAAATGTTGCAACCTTCCCTTCAAATAAAGCATGAAAACGTTTTTTCTTTTTCTTTTATTCTGAACTTGACAAACATTAAATGAGAATTTTCATATAAGATGCAGAACAGAACAAGATGATTACACATGAAAATGAGAATCTTTGTTATGAATAGTTCACTATTCCTTTTAAATATATAATAAATTCAACTAACTTTCTAAAAAAATTCTTATCTCCTGTCTTAATCAATACCGTGTACTGGTTCCAAGGCAGAAGAGTAATAAGGATTAGGCACTGTGGGGTAAGTAACTTGCCCAAGATTAATCACACAGCTAAGAAGTGTCTGAGGTCTAATTTGAACACAGGGCCTCCTGTCTCTAGGGCTGGCTCTCAATCCACTGAGCCACCTAATTGGCCCTTATTCTCAACATTTTTAACAATTTTACTTCTTAAAAGAGTAAGTTATTTTAATCCAGAAGCTGCTCACAAAGTACATAAGGGACAATGACAGTTTTGACCTAAAGGAAAAAAATACACACATATTAAACACGCACACACAACCCCTCTCATTTTCTTCTTTCACTTTCATTATTTTTCACTAAGACAGTACTATCTCCTCTATTTCATACCCTAACAAATTGAAAAGATAATCTCTCTAGTGAGAGATTATTGAGAGTATTATTGAGTATTGAGAGTTGACTGAGTCAACCAAATTACTCTGCCCCAACTAAATTAAGTGATATAATGCCACTTCCTGGTATTTTAGCTAAATGGAAACTATCTAGATTGAATCCAAGGCATTCCAACTAGGTACAGAAAAGCCTCCATCAAGTTAGATGTGTCCGATGAGTCACTAGTGAATTGAAAATGACACTACAAAGGAAGAGTGTTTGGATTAGCTAGCAGTTGTCTATAAGACATAAGCCAATTTTAGTTCAAGGGAAATGCCAAGTAGAGAGGGAATCTGGTGCTAGAGAGGAGAGAATGTTGCTCTTTTGCAGGGAGGGATTGGAAGGGGAGAATGTATAGCTTCTGATTGAAGTTTCTTCCTCTCTTCCTTTCCCTGCACACCCAAACTATGCTTGGATAAGATAAAAATTACAGATTTGGGAGAAAAAAAAATTCTTTTTTCATCTTCTCATCAGCTCCAACCTAACTCTCTGGTACATTTTTTTTCTGAGGTGTTGGCCTCAATGGTCAAGGACAAAAGGGTAAAAGAATCATGGTTTCACTAGGAACACAACGAAGAAGCTATATTTAAGGAGAAATTTTCTGGGTGTCACAGTAGGGGGATAAATTGGCTTCTAGTGAACAGGAATTATAAGTTAACTCTTTGTCACATGACCTCTAAACTTGAGCCCACTTTGCTCTGGATTCTGTATGTACTGGAAGAGCAACGTGTTGCATTGTAGGAATAAAGACAGACCTAAATAATTGTAAGAAAAATCAATTTCAGGAGCAGCTAGATGGTTCAGTGGTTCAAGAGCCAAACTGAGAGATGGAAGGTCCTGGGTTCAAATCTGACCTCAGACATTTCCTAGCTTTGTGACCCTGGGCAAGTCACTTAATCCTTATTGCCTAGCCCTTACCACTCTTTTGTCTTCGAATCAATACACAATATTGCTTCTAAGATGGAAGGTAAAGGTTTTTATTTTTAAAGAAACATTAATTCCTTGTGTATAATTTCAGTCAATATGATAAAAATGACAATGCTATCTAAATTAATGTACTTATTCAATTCTATGCCAGATTTTCCCAAGATATTTTTTAGACCTAGAAAAATAATAATTACATTCAGGTGGAGGAACAAAAGGTCAAGAATCTCAAGGGTAAGACTGGAAAAAAAGTAGAAAGAATAAGAGCCTAATAGCTTGAGCTTTCAAATTATCCTGAAAGGCAGTAATAATCAATATGATTTTTATTAAATAAATATAATAGCCTAATGCTTGATAAATCCAAAGAATATAGCTAATATAGCGAGGACTCACTATATGACAAAAACAACATGTTGAAAAACTAGAAAGCAGTTTGAGAAAGATTTGGTTTAGAACAGCACTTCAAACCATCTACCTAGATAAACTTGAAGTGGATACATGACAAATATAAAAGGTCAGGTCAAAAATAAATTAGATGAAAAAAAGAAATGATCTTTTAGATTTATGCATTAAGGAAAAGTTCACACTAAAATGATAGTTGCAAAAAATAAAACATAATTTTGATCATATAAAGTTAAAAAGGTTTTGCATATACAAATCTAATATAGTAAAACTTAGAAGGCAAAAAGGTAATTGGGGAAAATTCTTTGTAATAAATTTCTGATAAAGGTCATATATCCAAAATATTTAAGAAATGGATTCATATTCCTAAGTCTGAGTCATTCCCCAATAAATAAATGGTCAATAGATATAAACATGTCCCTTTCCTTATCTCTTCTTTCTCCTTCCCTTTCTCCCTTTCTCTCACCTTCCTTGCTTCCCTCAGCTCTCTTCTTTCCTTGGCAATATTTTTATTTTGAAGACTTGGTTATATATTCCTACAGTTTTGGGAAGTTTTTTAATTGAGGGAAAGGAAGTGGGTGGCTGGGTTAGGGGAGGTGTGTAGAGGGAAGGGGAGGAGCTCATTTGCCTGCTCCATTCTCAAAAATACAGCAGTACTCTTTAAATAGTCATATGTCGAGATGATAAATTTGAAGCTCAAGTTGCTGTCACAGGAGAAGTATTTAACTTGCATCTCCAACACAAATCCTGAGGATAAGGTCTTTTGTGATCCAAATGATAAAATTCCCCTGGAAATTTTATGCATCTTGTCTGTTTAAACTTTGACAGGAGATATCTTCTGCCTCCGTATCTGTTGTAAGACCATTGACAAGTCTGGCAATACTACTTGAAGTTGGTGTCCTGCACACTTCATACATAATACACTTTTCCATCAACTATTTCAACAACCATGGACATTTCCACATGCTGATGACATGCAGGAAGCATGCAGGGGCTTCATTATATCTCATATGCTCAAGGGATGAGCAAATACACGTTTGACCAGAGACAAGCAAGGCAGCTCTATAATGCTCTTACTATATAATACATAAACAGAAAAGAAGAGAAAAAGAATCTAGTATATGAAATTACAACTACATGTGGAAATGTCCATGGTTGTTGATGCTGGTAATTTCACAATAATAAAAGAGGGAAAAAATAAAAAAAACCCAGGAGCATAAAAGAAGAGTACATTTCAGCTCTGGAGGAAAGCCTATGAAAATTCACTGGGGGTGGGAAATGATATGTCCTATCCTGGGAACAGCAAGCAGATCAATTTGGCAGACATATCTAGGGCATGATAAAGAGTAAGGTGTAGTAAGCTTGAGAAGGATGATTGGAGCTAGTTTAAAAGTCAAACTGAAGGATTTGCATTTGATTTTAGAGATAAGAAGAATGAACTACTGGAGTGTCTTGAACAGGGCATGGTCAGACCTGTGCCCTAGATACATTAATGTGGCAGCTTTATGAGAATAGATTGGGAAGGGAGATTGGAAGGTGGGAGAGTTAAGACTACAGTAATAATCTGAATAAGAGATGCTGATAGTCTAAATTAGTATGGTTGTAGTATGAGTAGAGAGAAAGGAATGGATATGAGACACATTATGAAAGAATAATCTGCAAGACTTAATAATTGATTAAATATGAGTGGTAATGGGGAGGAATGAGTTCAGGGTGAGAATTAGGTTGTGTAGCCCTACCCTTTGGAGAGTTTGGTAGTCCCCAAAAGGACAGAATTATGAATCTATGAATGGGTATGGATGCATGACTCATGATTGATTGAGACCTCTAGGAGAAAAGACCAGAGTAAGCAAGGAGCAGCCTTTGATTGGCAGATGAGAAACTATCTTCCAACCCAGCTGCAGACGTGTGAGGAAAACCCAGCACTACAACATGTCCCTATATTCCTATTTTCCTCCTCCAGACTGTTAAGAGTAGACTTGCTGGAAAAGATAGTTCTTGCCCAGGTTGAGCTGAAAATTCATCTTGCTCAGACCACTGGGCAATATGGCTTTTTTGACTAATTTCTTGCTTTGATAATTATGTTTGTTCACCACTTGTGAATATCTTTCATTGTATACATATAATTATGTATATATACATGTATACACACTCATATATACACACACACACACATATATATATATATACACATATATATATATATTCACCCCACCCATCAGCAATTAGAGAAAATGACTTTTGACTTGAACCTCAAAAGAGCTATTTATCTAGACTTCGAATATCTGTGTATTCTATGGAATTCTAGGCCAATACCCCTCTTGAAGATAGGAGAATGAGGGAGTAAATATTCAGCCAGTGTCATCCTGTTACAAAATGGTAGAAATCTAGTATCTTGGAGGCAAGAGATAGGACATTTCCATATCTATATATTCCTGGTAACAATTACGAATGCCCGTGTTTAGAAGCATAATGGTGCTCTCAGCAAAAATGGGGAAATTTGGAAGAGGGGATGATATTGGAGAAAAGATAATTAGTTCAATTTTGTACAGATTGAATTTGGAATGCCTATGAGGTCTCTAGCTGGAGATATACAATAAGAAGTTCATGATAAAGAAATAGCTTCCAATAGAAAGACTGGGGTTGAATATATAGATCTGAAACTTGTCTGCATAGAGATTATGACTGAGGCTTTGGGAACTAATGAAATCACTGAGAGTATAAAGGAAAAAGACTTGGGGTAATCCATATATGATAGGGTGATGATCCTGCAAAGGGGAGAGGGAGAGAGAGAAGAAGAAGACAAATAGAGGAAGAGAGAGGAAATGGGTGAGAGAGAGAGAGTCATGAAAGCTATCCTATCAATTTCTAGAAGGAAGGGGTTGTTAAGTGTCAAATGCTGCAAAAAAAAAAAAAAAAGTTCAAGAAAGATAAGGCTTGCTGATCCAGAACTGCCAGCAAATGTGGATTTATGAAGAACTTAAATGACTTTGAATATAATACTTTTCCCTAAATAAAAAGCCAATGTTATCAGAGGCCACTCTATTCTCTTAGCAACTACTCCAAGATATCAGGGACCATAATATTTTGCTGATGTATCTATGTTCCAAGAGTTGAAGATGGCCAAACTGCTCCTTTTAGTTAATCCATATAGTTTTGTTCTCAAGCCTCTCAAAAATGTCCAGTGATGTATGGGAAAGAGTACTAAGCAGTGGGGAGGGTTGAAGGTAAATATAGGGAGGCAATGATAGGATTCAGGACCCCATGATTGGTCTGACAGGAATTAAGTTCATAAGAATGGAAAGGAGGATGAATATAGTTCTTATACTTTCTAATCCATCTGTAATCTTTATTGAACTAGAAATTTTAGTAAGTAGCAAGATCTTGGGGTTAATTATAGATTTTATAAAAAGAATTCTTTCCAATTTCTTTTTCACAACAGCAATCTCAAAACATATCAACTTGGATAAGCATAACTTTCCTCCTCCCTAATATAAGGTCTTTTCTAATTGTCACCTGATTGACCCAAAGCATATGCCTTTGCCTTGTTGATTATACTCACCCACCCACCCCATGTAGTTTATTTTTTCTTCTCAATGTAAATTAAAAAGGAGAATACTAGCTTTCTGTTTGAGAGTGCACTGTTTATTCCTTTCAACATTTATTGAGCACTTACTTTCCACAGAGTTCTAGCTATGATCAGAAAATTGCTCCCAAGTATTTAGATCTTAATTCCATTCCCAGGTACTATTAAAATATGAAAATGTGTGTATAGTGAAAGGTTTTGTCTCTTTCCATTTGGTGTGGGGAAAAAAAAGATGTTAAAGAATAGCTCATCTATACTGACAGGACTTTCAGAACTGTGAAAGAAATAAAATATCATGAAACAAAATAATTCACACTTTGTTCCTAGAAGAAAATGGCCATTGTTTTTTATCCTCTGAGGTAGTTTTTGGCATAATGGCAAGAATAATTGAGAAAAATAGCTGCTTGTATCAAAAAAGCAGAAATGCATCTTTTCTTTTATATAAATAATCATTATCTCTTGCTGACACTTTATACAGAAGAGATATTTATATACATGGGCATTATGTGAAAAAGTTCTTATCTCTCTCCATACATCAGTCATTTAAAACACCACATGTAGTATAGTATATAAACATTGTACAAATACGGATCTAGAACATATTTTCATATGTCTTACTCCAGTGGGGGGGAGTGTTCATAAATTACTCTTTTCTGACTGTTCATAATTTCACAAGGACATTTATGTCAAAACTTGGGTATACAAAGGTGTGCTAAAATCTGATTTATTGCTTACTACAGTTGAAACATATATTAATGTTGCATGAATATCTTTGTCAAAAGGGCAACATAAAGAAAAAAATGTATTAGAAATTTTAAATACCATTTGTGCTATTCTAAAACGCATTTTTTTCCCAACATCAGGAGAAGAAAGTCATTTGGTGGCCTTTTAAAAATTCCACGAATTCACAATTTACCATATAAAAGAAATACAAGAAGGTAGTCAACCAGAAAGAAGATGGGGACAGCAACAATTAAGTCTTGACTTCTCAGAAACCAAAAAAAAAAAAAAAATACATAGGAAGAGATAACAGGTTGGCCACTGATGATTCTTCCCTTTTAACTCAGAATCTTATGGGCTAACAAGTAAGAGTGAGGGAATCATCTATGCCATCCTACTTCTAAAAATGAGGAAATAGTAAGAAGTTTGTCTAGAATTCATACTTACTTTTATACTCCTGTACCTTAGTAATAGCTAATTGATTTATTTCAGACTGCTAGTAAGTTAATAAGTGTTTATTAAGTGCCTACTATGTTAAACACTGGAAATATGAATAAAGGCAAAATTAGTTCTAATGGAAGCATTTCTAGGCTTTTTACCTCTTTGCTGCTTTATCTACTTTGAAGAAATTCTTCATATATTCCCAGTATCCTACCACTTTTGTCTTATCATAGGTGAAATAATTTTAAAATCTAAAATTAGAAACATATCAATTAACACACAGTTAATGAACACCTACTCTGTGTAGGTGTTAAAAGAAAAAAGCATATGTCAGACCACTCAGTTGAAACTACCTGTCTACAGGGTTACCCAAGATCTTTACTGCTAAATCCAGTAACTTTTTTTAACCCTTATTTTCTGTCTTAGAATCTATACCAAGTATCAGTACCAAGGCAAAAGAATGGTAAGGGGTAGGCATTTGGGGTTAAGTGACTTGCCCAAGGGTTACATAGCTAGGAAGTATCCAAGGTCACTTTGAACCTAGGACCTCCCATCTCCAGGGTGGGCTCTCTTTTTCAGGTCTTATTCTCCCTCACATTTCTCTATAGCTTTTTGAGAGAGTTGATGACCTCCTTCCTTCTATACACTCTCTTACCTAAATCTCCTGCTACTCTTTCTTGGTTTTCCTTCTCATATTCCTTTATGAAATTATTGTCCTTCTTCCTTCCACTAAGTACAGGTATCTCCCATGGTTCCTTTTTGGATCATTTCCTCTATCCTCTTGCTAAACTCTTTCATTTGGTGTTTTTTTTTATCAGCTTTAAAGAATTCAATAATCACCTCTGCAGAGATGACCCTGAAATCAATTTATCCAGTTTTTAATCTCTCCCGTTAACTCCAGACTCACAAAACCAATGATCTGATAGACATCTTCCCTGGAAATTCAACATATTTAGAACAGAATTCACTATGTTTCTCCCCAAACCCATTCCTTTCCCAAACCTTTCAACTTCTGTTGAAGGCATTTATCCAGATCTGTAACTATGAAGTCATTCTTGACTCCCCATGCCTCTCAAATCTAGTCACTGACAAAGTATCTTGACAATTCTATTTCTGCAGCATCTCCCCCATCACTTTCTTTACCTTTAACCTCTGGTATAGTTCCTATTGTCATCACCTTTCACCTGGGACTGTGACAATAGCCTCCTAATTGGGCTCCCCATTCTAGGTTTTCTCTTTCCCCAATCAGTCCTCTATGGCTGCCAAATTGATTTTCCTACTCAAAATCTTTAGTGGTTCCCCAACATCTCTAAGCTAAAATGGAAAATCCTCATTTTGGCATCTAAAGCCCTCACATACTTTTGTCTTATTTCTTGTTATGACCATTCTTCACATACTCTCAATGATAGTCAAACTAGTCTTCTCAGTGTTCCCTTAGCCTGATCTTTCACTTCTTGCCTTTGTGTCATTGTACAGATGGTCCTTTATGTCTGGAATGTACCCTCTTCCTCAGTCTTTTAGAACTTCTAGTTTCCTTCAAAACAGAACTCAGATATGAATAAGAATCCTTCCCAAACAACCCAGTTACCAGGGCTTTGAAGGAAGCTAGGAATATTTCCCTCTCAAAATGACTTTGTGTACATATTGTAACCCTTACTCCCAACGACTCCTTCTAGTTGAATAAAAAGACTGTAAAGGCAGGGACTATTTCATTTTTGTCTTTGTATCCAAAGACTTGAGCACATCATCTTGAACACACTCCGTGCTTGTTATATGTTTGTAGAATTGAATTAATTTATGGTGATTTGCAAATGCTTGGCTACCCAGATGGGGTGTGGGTGTTGACTTAAGACTTTAATTTGCCTTACGTGTAGAATCTCAATTATATTCGCTGTTACTTTTTCATGTAGGGAAAAAATGCTTTTAATTATTTGTTTTCATTTCATAGTAAATAAAACATTTAAATATTCATATATTTTCCTATATTCATACCAAAGAATTAACTCTGAAAAAATAAGCTAGATAAGAAAAATTTATAATTAATTGTTTTATTCCTAAGCATTAAAAAGAAAACCTTTAGTAACTGGAAAAGTAGAATGAGTTATGGACATGACCTCACTGTCCTGTCAAATGCTACCTGTAGTTAGAGTTTTGTTATATTACTTGTCTGCCTTTATATCTATATTTTCTTACACCATTCTCATCCAGGTGACTTCATTTATTTCCTTTATAAAGGGCAATTCACTTAAAAGAATACACTGTAATTTTAAAAAAGGCAGCTTTTAAATGAACTATTTGCTAGCAGGAAGCTTGGGTAGGCCTTAAACTCTACCAAAAATACAGGGTTTCTGAAAGTCTCATAAAAGTTTCATTAAGGCCAATGATTCCTAAACGTGACTTACTAACCTATGATTAACTGCAGAGGGCTATAGACAGTTTTGTAAATGTTTGAGAGTGCATATGAGTCACCAAGGAATGTGTGTGTATGTGTATGTATGTGTATGTGTATACTTGTGCGGGTGTGGGCATGTGTGGGGAAGAAAGGAGTGGAAAACAGAGGAATTATGTCATAAAAGTAGATAATAATCAATTTATTTTAACTAGCACTTATGATATCCTTTTAAGTCCTCAGATTCTCTATACTTGGGGAAAAATAGGAAGAGGAACAGAGATGAGACTAAGTCTTAACTTAAACCTTTGTAGAATAATAGAATACAATCGTGAAAATCATTTGCTCAAAGGAAAAAAAATCCTCAAAGTTTAAATTAAAGTATTTGAATTAGACAATCTCATAAAGAAGCCTTCTCAGTCAAACCCAGTATAATTTCTGCAGTACTATGATTATGGAGAGAGTTATAATTAGAAAGAATCTTTCATAGCCAAAGAAAAATTATTGTAATAAAATATAGAATATGATATTATAGTATAATAATATAATATTGTACTATTCTTCATCTAAAAAATTGAAAACTTTATTTTATCTCAAATAATGTGATGCTTAAAGGTTATTGAATCACAGCTATTTCACAGTTAAGCCTCACATCCTAGGCTGAATGATGAATCTCTGAGAGAGCTAATTTTTTTAAAAGGTGTTTTGATATTACATTAGTTTTTGGTACTGTCATAGATTCTCTCCTCCTTCTGATGAAGACCCTCTCACTAAAAAGGTAAATGTCATTTTGTTTGTACTTATATTCTGTCATTGCTATATGAGGGGGTTGCTATCAAGCAAGAGATATGCTTAGAATTGATTTTCCAGATGCGGCAGATGGATTTCACAGAATTTTTGCCACATTTCCCTTGTGACTTGTGGACCACGTATTTAAGGTGACTGAGTAAGATAAAATATTCCTTAATCATTAATTTACTCATTGGCCAATTATTAAATGCCCAATCCATAAGACACCTTGTTCTTCTTTTCGAAAACATTTGATTCAAGAAGATTTGTTTTACCTTCTCTGTTTCTGTTTGTTCCAGAACTGTCTGTCCCGGGAGTGTGGAAAGTGTGCTGCTCCAGAATAGACAGCAAATTTGATCACTTCTGCCAGCATCACAGTAAACAGAATGCCATCAAAAGCAGCAGGAATTGATGATTCTATAGACTTTCTTAATAGTAATGGCATCAGTTTTCACAATAACCCAGATAGTCTTTATTTATTCACTACTTCTGCTGCCTGTGCTTTTGAGTTGTTTAAATACTTGATGATAAAGACAAAGTTTTAAAGAGATTAAAAAATATTTAGTATGTTAAAATACCCAGTTAACTCCCTCTTTATCCTCCCCAGGAGAGAAGGCATCATTTGACAAAAAGATTTATCTATATAGACATAGAGATACAGATATGTAACTATGTCTTCCTTATTTCTAGTTACCAGTTCTTTCTCTAGAGGAGTGCATAAACAAGTAATTCTTTAAACAATATTTCTATTGATTTATATAATGATCTGTTGGTTCTGCTCATTTCACTCTTCATAATTTCATGTAGGTCTTTCTATGTTTTTCCAAAATTAACTTGTTCTGCATTTCTTATGGCACAGTAGTATTCCATCACAATCAAGCATATGCTACAACTTGTTTAGCCATTCCCCAACTGATGGCATCTTTTTCAACTTCCAGTTCTTTGCCACTATAAAGAGAGCTGCTATAAATATTTTAGAACATATAGGTAGGTTATTTTCCTTTTCCCTTGACCACCTAAGGAATAAACCTAAATAAATAGATTGTTTTTAATACCATCTTCCCAGCACAACAATATTAATGCTAAAAGATGGATCATTATCCTATGCTCCCTCTTTACAGATATTATCACTATGTCTAAAACAACTCAATATCTCTTCTCACAAACTCTCCTATCTCTCAAATTCTTCTAATTTTGTCAAAGATACCTCCATCCTTCCAGTTTCTTAGTCTTTGTAACTTTAGCATGATCCTCAATTTCCCATTCCCTTTCACCCTACATATCCAATCACTTGCCAAATCTTGTTAGTTCTACTTCCACATCTCTCAGATTCTACTCCTTTTTACCACTCTCACAACTATAAATAGAATACCATCAAAACCAACTGGCATTAATGACATCATTCAAGTCCATGTCACCATTTACCATATAGACAGCATTTCAAATTTCTCCATTTATTGTAACCAAATGTTCTATGTGTGTATGGTGCAGTGCTGGCTAGAGGCAAAGAACTGTTGTTGTTGTTGTTATTGGTGGTGGTGGTGTTGTCAGGTCAAAATCAGCACAAGCAGAATGTTGTGGATAAGTTCACTTACCTTGACCATATACTTTCCAGGAATGTCAGCAATAATAGATGATAAGGTTGTAGCAAACGATTAGCCTTTGGAAGGCCTTGAAATAAAGTATGGGAGAGAAGAGATGTTTTGTCAGGCAACCTACCAAGCTGAAGATCTACAAAAACTGTTGTGCTGACTTCATTGTTGTATGCCTATGAAACCTGGACCGTCTACTAGAGCCATTCCAAGAAATTGAATCCATTCCATTTAAATTGTTTTAGGAAACTTCTGAAGATCACCTGGCAAGATAAGGTGCCAGACACTGAGGTCTTCTTTCCAACTAAACTGCCAGGCATTCAAATTCTCCTACAGAAAGCAGAAATCCTGATGGGTTGGCTGAATGCCAGAGACACGTTTACATAAAAGACTCTTTTATGGAGAACCCAAACAAGGCAAGTGCTCAAATGGAGGTCAGAAGAAACAGTACAAGGACACTCCAGGTCTTTCTGAAGAACTTTGGTATTGATTGTGAGACATGGGAGATGCTAGTACAGGACGACACAGTGTGGTATCCCCACATCAAAGAAGGCACTGTACTCCAAAAGCAAAGCAGAATTTCAGTAGCACAAAGACAATATGAAATGCATAAATCTAAGGTTATTTCCATCCCAAATATTCAAATGGACTATTTGTACAAGACCTATAGCCTAGCCTTCTGAACTTATAGTGAACTGACCAGCCACACTGAGTACATACAATATTCTGACTCCTTGCCTCAGTTTTCTCATCATTCCAGTCTATTCTATATACCCATACCAGGTACATAGGACCTTGTGACTCCCCAGTATAACTATCTCCAAAAAAAGATGAAAACAAAACAAAACAAAAAACAAAAAGACGGTCCTCACTCTCATCTGTTTTGGGCATGAGAGTTCCTTGCTAACTGAAAATGGGAATAGATTGAACTATTTTTAAAAAGCACATATTGGCCAGCTGTCTCTCTCTTCCTAGAGCTCATCTTTCAATAAATTTTGGCTCCTAATCCCTTTTCTCCTACCCTATAGGGTAGCAGTATCTGACCCTTCAAAGAACTTCTCATCATGCCCATAATAAAAGCACTTATTTGTCTCCTAATTGAACATGACTTTAAATGGTAGGCAGATCCATAACTAGAGTAGAGCAACTAGGGCTTTTCCAAAAGAGCCAAAATTTAGAGGGGATTGACAGAACCTATATCTTATAGTTAGATTCTGCCTTGTTTCCTTGTCTAGTGGACAGTAATCCCTGGATCTTCTTTTCTCTACCCACTGGTCCTTGTTTTCCACAGCCCAAAGTCCGAGATTTCTTGTTGCAGGAACATTTTGGGTGTCTGTCCCTTATGCCAGAATTATTTGATACAGCTCTGAAAAAAGTGTATTGTGTGAGAAGGGTAGGCAATATGAAAAAAATATTTTATTAGTCTTTTAAAAGACTGCTTAACATAATTTTCTTTTAATTTAGAATATTTTTTCCATAGTTACATGATTCATGATCTCCCCTGACCCCCCATTCCTTCCTTCCTCTTCCCAAAGCCAACAAGCAGTTCTTATACATGTATCATTGTTCAAAATCTATTTCCATGTTATTCATATTTGCGGTAAAGTGATCCTTTAACATCAGAACCCTAATCATATCCCTATTGAACTACATGATATGTTTTACTTCTGCATTTCTGTTTCTGCAGTTCTTTCTTTGGATATAGTAGCATTGTTTCTCCTAAGTTCCTCTGGCTTGTCTTGGATTATTGCATTTCTGATAATACAGAAGTCCATTACATTCTATTTTACCACAGTGTATCAGTCTCTGTGTATAATGTTCTCCTGGTTCTGTCCTTTCACTCTGCATCAATTCCTAGAGGTCATTCCAGTTCACATGGAATTCCTCCAGTTCATTATTCCTTTCAGCACAATAGTATTCCATCACCAGCAGATACCACAATTTGTTCAGCTATTCCTCAATTGATGGACACTCCCTCATTTTCCAATTTTTTACCACCACAAAGAGCATGGCTATAAATATTTTTATACAAGTATTTTTCCTTATCTCTTTGAGGTACAAACCCAACAGTGATATGGCAGGATCAAAGGGCAGGCATTCTTTTAAAGACCTTTGGGTATAATTCCAAATTGCCTTCCAGAATGGTTGAATCAATTCACAACTCCACTAGCAGTGTAATAGTGTCTCAATTTTGCCACATCTCCAAGATTTATCACTTTCCTTTGCTGCCATATTGGCCAAGGACTACTTAACTCATTTTAAAAATCCATATTTAGTTTTAAGAATACTCCTAAACTTCTATCACCTATTCCAGTACCTAAGTATCATTATCTTGCTTGTCAGTAAAGCTATGTACATTTCTCTCATGTATCTTTGGTTCCAGGCATCTATAAACCATATTCAGTCACTGGGTCCAGTAGAAAATATGCAGCATTTTAGGACTAATGACACTTTGGACTTGACTTGTTTCTGTATTCTAATCCTTATCTGAACCAGATAGTATCTGTTAAATGAACCTTTGCTTACCTTGATTCATGAGACCTTATTGTTCCTTTTCATCATGTTTAATTTCCAGGCTATCTATCTATCTATCTATCTATCTATCTATCTATCTATCTATCTATCTATCTATCTATCTAGTTGGCATTCAAAGGAAGCCAGGGATTCCAGGATGTTTATCACAATTAAAATCCTATCTTCTAAGGGAGCTTTATTAGCCCCTCTTAATTCTAGTGCCCTCCATGTATAAAGTATTTCTTATTTATCCTGTAACCTGTTTGTACATATTTGTTAGTTTATCATTTCTCCCATTAGTTTGTGGGTTCCTTGAGGTCAAGACTGTTTTTTGCATCCTTTTGTATCCTCAGCACTTAGCATAATACCTGGCATATAAGTATTTATTGATTAATTATTCATTGAGAAAGACAAAACTTTCAATATTTAGAGAACTTGAGCTTATATAACAATAAGGTCAATGGAAAAATACTTAATTGGAATTTAAAAGTTTGTTATTTAAGCTGGTAGTTTAATTATAATATTTTCATATTTTTAAGTAGAAAATTATGATCTGTGCCATTCTTTAAAAGATTATATTTTAATATGACTTACATTCTTGAATCTCTCATTTATCCACAGATAAAGGAAGTCTATTTGCTATGACTGAGCTACCCCATTCAGCCATAACTGACTACATATTAGTTACTTTGTGAGATACAGGAATATTATATTGTATTAGAAAATTAAAAATCATCTATAGAACTTTCCCTGTAACCTTAAATCCTTTAGAGTTAAAGATGTATCTAAATATTATTTGAAAATGAGTGGTCATATTCATTAAAAGAAATATATCTTAAGTACCTATGTGCACAATCTTGCTAGTTATTTGGAAATACATTGAACACTGCTATGCTTCCATGCAGTTTACAGTATTTTAACTGTAAGGTATCTGCTTTTCAGTTGGTTGACTTGCTTCAAAAATACTCCCCTAAATATCAGAGTATGCTCTAGGCCTATGTCAAGCTGTTTATAGTTTTATAAGAATTAGCTACCTTCTATATCTACCTTTGGTGGTGGTAAGGGTAGGAGATGAAAGAGGCAGGAAGTATTTTTTTTTAATCTTTACTTTCCATTTTAAAATCAATATTGTGTATTTTTCCAAGGCAGAAGAGTGATAAAGGCTAAGCAATGGGGGTTAAGTGACTTGCCCAAGGTCACAAAGCTAGGAAGTGTCTAAGGCTAAATCTGAATCCTGACTTCCTTTGTCTAGCCTAACTCTAAATCCATTAAGCCACCTTGCTGTCTCTGGAAGTGCTTGTTAATCTAGTCCACAGTGCTCTATGATTTATCTAGTAGTTTGGGTATTGGGGGAGGGTGGGAGTGGGACTCAGATCTTATCCACTTCACCCTTTTCTCTTCTCTTCTCTGATGCTTTTGAATGGATATCAGTCATAAAAACATATCACTAGGGAGCTAAGTACACACACAAGACTTTCCTGAATATAACTTCATTATTATAGAAGTCAAAGAGATAAAAGACAATGTATTAAAGCAATTACCATTTGGGTTATATAGCCAATGGTCCTCTCAGATCCAGGTAACTCATAGTCAGTCTATCACTATATCCCAAAGTAGCAGCAACATAGGTTGGGTCCTTAAATTCAGATGTCCTCATCAGCTGCTTCTATTGGGATCTGATATTTCTTTCCAATTTCATTTATGACCTCTTAGGTTTTTTTATATATATATAGCTTCTGCTTTTTATGTTTCTGTTTTTCAGTTCATTTCTGGAGGTGACATTTACGAGTTATTCTTCAAGGATTAAATCTGTAGCTATATGTAATGTTCTCTTGGTTCTATTCATTTTACTGTTCATTATGCCATGTAGTTCTTTCCAAGTTTTAAAAAAAATTAGCTTGCTCACTGTTTCTTATGGCACAGGAGTATCCCATCTCTTAAGTATTTTATTAAATCATATACACTCACACACATACACATACATACAGGATGAAGGGAAGAGAGGCAAGGCAACCTGAGTCAGGCCCTTTTGGTTAGTCACTGGCTTCATGCAGCTTTCTAGCATGTACTTTTTTTTTTTTTTTTTAAACCCTTGTACTTTGGTGTATTGTCTCATAGGTGGAAGATTGGTAAGGGTGGGCAATGGGGGTCAAGTGACTTGCCCAGGGTCACACAGCTGGGAAGTGGCTGAGGCCGGGTTTGAACCTAGGACCTCCTGTCTCTAGGCCTGACTCTCATTCCACTGAGCTACCCAGCTGCCCCTCTAGCATGTACTTTTTAAAGGGTGTGGGTTTTGTACAGAGCTCTGGAGCATTTGTATTCAAGGAGCTGTTGATGTAGGGTTCTTCTGGTCGGCTTTCATTAGAGAATATGAGGATCCTGACCTCAAACAAGGATGACACGTGTCCTCCAGGATGTCCAAGCAGAGAGTCTTGGGTCTTCCCATTGGGGATGGTAATAGAGTATAACAAATTTCACAATGGGGAACTCAAGGAGTGTTTGTACCTCAGGTCTTCAAATATAGTCCCAGATAATTTTAGATGATTTTAACCCACTTGAGGAGACTGACTCTGAGATGGCAGAAATTCCTTTGTCTCTGGACATCATTAAGATTATCAATTCCTGTTGTAACCTCTTGCCCACAGACTTACATACCCTGCCAACCCAAAGCTTGGACCCTTCACTGACATTGGTGGTGGTGGTGGTATTTCATGGTATTTCAAGGCTATGTGGAACAGGAACCAGAGAAGGAGAAATACCCAGGCAATAACATCCCTGGATAGTCCATATCTGTTCAGTTGAGAAAACTAGAGATCCAGGCTACTGATTCCTACTTTGTCCACTTTGTTGCTGGCTATAAGCTTTCATCCTTCCCAGCTTATTTATTGTTGGTGAAACAGTGGAGTGGAATCAATCACATACCCACTCATAGAGAGAGTATCTTCCCAGGCTTGTGCGTCGTCTTCCCTCTTGTCCTCTCAAATGTCTTTCCAGCTGTGTTCTGCATCATTTCTGCCCTGTTGGATACACTAACTGTCTTGGCAGTAAAAGCTTAGTGGGTACAAGTACCTTGGGTCTTCTTTGAACTCTACTTATTCCTTCTGCTACCCTCCTACCCCTCCTGCTTGCTGGTTGTAGGCATATTTTGGCCCATTAGTCATGGAGTAGGAGAGTTCAATCTTCTAGAAGATTCTCTCTCTCTCTCTCCCTCCATCTCTCTCTCTCTCTCTCTCTTTCTCTCTCTCTCTCTCTCTCTCTCTCTCTCCCTCTCTCTCTCTCACACACACACACACACACATACCACACACTGAAATAAAATATAAGAAGAAAATGATGGTTTCATTTTGGGACAATAACTCAGTACTTACCCTAGTGGGAAAGTTCTTCCTAATCACCAAATCCAGAAAACAAAGCTGAAAGCTAGATCTCTCTAATGCTATTTGTTCTATCATTTTCAAGATTTCCTGACACGCTGACAAGAAGTCACACTTGTGGCTAACTTAACATGCTCTATAATTTTTCTTTGTAAATACAATAACTACATATTTCAGAGTTTACCATAATTATAAGTTTTCTCAAAGAAGCAACATCCTATGTTCTAGGTCAAGTGCTTATAGAAATTTCATGTCTATGCTTTGTAGAAAGGCTTAGTACCTATTAGACTATTGAGAACTTTATTGCTAGAACGTGAGAATGATAAGAGAGATTGCCAGGTAGTGATGTACCTTGGTGTTAAGATGACCTATAGACTCCTAAAGAAGCACACACCTGCCATTTACATTACTAACTCAAATTCCAATCCCTACTATACTAATTTCTCCTTATCTGAATTTCTTGAGTCTGGTTCCTGTCTTCCTTTGGATCATCTTTAGTGAATACTTGAACTTCTTCAGATACATTACATCAAAGACTTTAGTCTCTTGGTGGAGGACTTTCTCATTAGAATATCCAAGTCTCTCTGGATAAGGGTCTATCTGAAGGAAGTTGAGATCAAAACATGAAGAAGACCTCCAACTCTAGACAGATCTCCAAGTAGGATGTGCTCTTAAGAAATATACATTTCACTTATTCAGTCCATAGCAGTAAAACTATATAGTTCTGCCCACATGGATCCATAGTATCTTTGAAGTCCCTTTCTAGAGAGCACTCAATGGAAGATGTAAGACTCTGCTCCCTTATCCCCCCAGTCAAGGTGCTATGTCTCAGAAGGATAGAGCTCTACCATTCCCTGGTCATCCATTTCCTATTGGAATCCATCCATCTATTTTAGTTTTAGATGGAAATTGCCTTCTGTGAGGTGGGCTCATAGAATTAGAGATTTAGAGCTGGAAGGGACTTTAGAAGTCATTCTTCACTCTTCCTTCAATTTTATAAATGAGGAAATTAAGTCAAAGTATAGTTAATTAACTTGCCTAGTCAAATAGCTAGTAACTGTAGCTTTATTCATATTGGCCTGCAGCAAAGACAAAGTAATAAAAAAAGTTTTTGAAATTTGCTTGTGTCTCTTTCTCTCAACCTTACCAACTTCCTCTTTTCATGTTCACACCTTTGTGTCTCCTATATGCCAAGGAAAGGGCTATTTTCTTTTATTTATTAAAATATATGCATTCCTGAAAAGTTAATAGCATACAACATCTAGAGGGTATAATAAAGGAAACTTTTTAACTATTAACTTTTTAGGAATGCATATATTTTAAATGAAAGAAAATACTACTCTTCTGGGCATGTAGATATTCATTTTGTGATAAACCCAGTTACATTGTTTTGCAATGAAGGGTCAAAGCCTCTGGAGAACTTGGTAGTGGAGGCAGGGAATGTAACATTCATACCTTGCTTTGGATTCAAGAATGCCTATTTAAGCCCTGAACATCACCTTATACGAGATGGTAAAAGAAGCATAAAGGTTGTGTTGGGTGGTGTCTGTCATAGCACAAGTATTTTAACAGCAGCAGGAAACACTTTAGTTTCTTAGACTCCTGATTGGGAATATGTTGACTGAGTTGACTCAGAAGAGAGAAGCTATGGCTGCAGGTTACTTAACAATAGTGAAAGAAGCAATATATAAGTGAGAGTCAGGCCTAGAGATGGGAGGTCCTGGTTTCAAATCTGGCCTCAGATACTTCCTATCTTTGTGTTCCTGGGCAAGTCACTTAATCTTTATCATCTAGCCCTTACTGTTCTTCTGCCTTGGAACCAATATTTAGTACTGATTCTAAGATGAAAGGGAAGGATTTTTTAAAAAAAGAAATACTATACTACATTCTAAAGATTTGGTAGTTTATATTTTTGCTTCCACATTTCAATAGCAGACACTTTAAATCCCTAGACTGTATTGCCTACATACTTCTTGTCATGACTCAGCATGAATGTCAAAAAAGACAATCACAACCAATATCTTCCAACAGTCAAGGTTTTCATAATTGATTTGTCTTACTAGTGATAGTTTTCTTTGGTTGTGATATTAATGATAATTGGTATGGCACTTAGAATTTAACCAATCAATGACAATCAATATTTTATAATCTCGGTTAGTATTGTATCACACAAAAAAATTATGTCCTTATTTTAAAAAAAAAATATCTTGTTTTATAACTATTCCCACCCCCCAAGTCTTTCTCCCACCCCACCTAGAAAATGATTCCTTCCCTTTAATAAAGAATAAAAAAGAAAGAGGAAAACTAACAAACATATCAACCAAGTATAACATTATACATAGTATTTTATAACCATAGTCCTTTACTTCTTCAAAGAAGGTACATTCTCATGTCTCTTCTTTGGGCCAAGCTTGGCCATCATAATTAGTATTCTATTTTATTTCCCCCCTTTTCTGTTTTTCCAAATGCCTTTTTTTTGTATTTATTGTATATATTGGTTTTTTTTTGGTACTTTTTTGCTTTACTTTGAACCAGATTGGTGATAGAATGAAAGATTTAGAGCTAGAAATGACATTAGAGGTCATCATTTCCAACTCTTTCTATTTTGCAGATGAAGAAAAATGAGTCACAAAAGATGTTAAGTGACTTGTCCACAGTCTCACAACCAGGAAATACCTGAAGAGAGATTTGAACCTGACATCCATTATGCTCTGATCGCATTGTTTCTTATAGCAGAGTAATATACATTGCATTTTTAGACCATGGTTTATTTAGCTGTCTCTCAGTTAGTGGGCATCTACATTGTTTCTAGTTCTTTGCTACCACAAAAAGTGAGCAAGTTTCTTTCACTTTTTTTTTGTCCTTTTATGGTTTTTGTCCTATAATGGTTTATTTATTGTTACTTTTATTTTGGGAACCCTAGAACTAAGTGAAAAAGAGATTTTTCTTCCTTTTGAAATTTTCCATTACCACAAAATTCCTGGCTAGAGAAAATGCTAGTAAGATCTCTCCTTTACAGGTAACACAAACACACTTTAAATGGTGAGCCTTCAGAACTGAAGACTACATTTTTGTTTACCAACCTAAAGGCAATAACTTCGGTGCTGGGAATTTCAAGACAAGTCCAAGGAGAGCCAGGATCATGGCAGATCATGGTAGAATATAAACGTGAAGCTCAAGCTTTGCTAATGTGCTTTATTATGATTTGTGAAGTCATATTGTCTCCTTACCTGCTTACTTTCCCTTTCAGGAGGGCCAGTCCTATTTGTCAAACTCTCAGTGGCTCTTATCTCTCTGTGGTGTCTGTAACTGGTAGCTTCCTCTGATCCTCAACCCACTACTTCTCATATGCAGTTAAATATTACTAGAAAATCTGTTATGAAATGTGTTTATTATGTCTTCTAAGCACAAAAATCCTGTAAAGACATAAGGAATGACACAAAATGAAGTAAGTAGAATCATGAAAACATTGTACATAGTAACAGCAATACTGTATGATGATCAACTGTGAATGAATTAACTATTATCAGCAATGCAACAAGGATCCAGGATAAACCCAAGGGATTAATAATAAAAAAGACTATCCTTTGCCAAAGAAGGAACTGACAGAATCTGAATGTAAATTGAAGCATACCATTCTTCACTGTATTTCCTCCACAACTTTTTCTAGTGTAATTGATATGAGACTTCCTTCCCAAAATGATAAACATGGAAATATGTATTGAATGATAACACATGTACAACCTATATACTTTTTTATACTGTAAATATGTATTGAATAATACCACATGTACAACCTATATACTTTTTTATACTGTATGTTCCTTTTTTGTTATCATTCATTTTGAATTTTTAAATATAATATGTAACAAAGCAGCAATACAATGCACATGATTTATGTAATAAATTATAATAAAGATGTTTATCCAAAAGAAACAAATTTTCACATTAGTTATGGTCAAAAATTTGTCTCATTCTTTCTCTGCCTCCTTCTCCTTTCTTCCCCTTCCCCAAGAAAGCAGGTAACATGATATATGTTATGCATATATTATCATTCAATACATATTTCCATATTCATAATTTGTGAAATAAGACACATATACCTTAAACTAGAGAAATTTTTTTGGAAGAAATAGTGAAAAATGGTACGCTTCAATCTCCATTTGGACTTTGTCTGTTTCTTCTGTGGTGATGGATATCCTTTTTTGTTATGAGTTCCTTGGAGTTGTCCTTGATCCTTGCCTTGTTAAAAATAGTCAAGTCATTCAGAGTTGATCATCATACATTATTGTTATTACTGTGTACATGACATAATCCTTGTTTTGCTTACTTCACTTTGCATCAGCTCATATAACTCTTTACAGGTTTTTCTGTGATCATCTTATTTGTAACTTTTAATGGCACAATAGAATTCCATATCAAACATATACCACAAGTTGTTCATCCATCCCCCAATTAATAGACATCCCTTCAGTTTCTGTTTTTTTTTTTTTTTGCCACCACAGAAAGAGCTGTTATAACTATATTAGAACATATGGTTTGTTTTCTTTTTTCTTGACCATCTTAGGAAATAAACCAAAGAGTGGCATTACTAGGTCAAAAGGAATATACCATTTTACAGTTCTTTGAGTATAATTTCATGATGCTCTACAAAATGGTTGGATCAGTTCATAGTTCCACCAACAATTTAGTAGTGGCCCTATTTTTCTACCTTCCCTCCAACAATTTGTCATTTCTCAGTCTATATCATATTATCTGCCATCTTGGAGAAGGGGAAGGATGGAAGAGAAAGGGCATATGGATTGCAAAATGTCAGAAAAAATGATTTAAATATTGTATTCACATGTAAAAATCATTTAAAGATATCTTTTATGGGAATGAGTTTTTCATATGATACATGATAGAATGATATCTAATTTATTTGGTTTATTGACCTTTTAAATAAAAATCAATAACAATGACTTGGGAAGTAGTAAGATTTTAATAAAATTTCTTTGAATTCTGTGCATTTAAAAAAAGGAATTATATTTTTTAATTTTACAATGTCAATAATGGAATTGTGACATAGTGAAAAGAGTAATGAATTTGAAGTCAATGGACATGAGTTCAAATCCAGATTCTGTCACTCAAATTTTCTAGGACTCTATCTTAACTGCAAAATAAGGAAATTAAATTAAATGTTCTTTAAGGTCCCTTCCAGTTTTAAATCCATAATTCCATAACTTTTGTCCGTGTCCTAGTGATAACTGAAGATAATGTAGCACATTTTGTTCATGAAACACTTTGATGTACATTATTAAATTTGATGTGAGATCAAATTAAATAAATAGAAGATAAGCAGAAAAAAGTCACATTATCTCCATTTCGAACATGAATAAACTAAAATTTACAGTGGCTCAACCTGAGGTTTCAGAGCTAGCAAGTACAGACAATGTTAAAGAATTTAGATGTCCTGTTTTCCAAACCAACCTTGTTTCTACTCTGCCATACTGCCTATCTCCTTGCTGAGTATATATATATATATAATTACCCTTACTTCAGCTCTTAGAAACAACTCTATGACAGAAGGGCAAGGGCTAGGCAATTAGAGTTATGACCCAAGATCAAACAGCTAGGAAGTGTCTGAGGCCAGATTCGAGTCCAGGTCATCCCTACTCCAGGCCTGGCCTGGTAATCTCTCCTCTGTGCCACCTAGCTGTTCCCATGCTGAATACTTTCAATTTTCTTTTCAATATTATTTTCTTGGCAGGGAGAAAGGAGGAAAAGGAAGATTTAGATCTGAAATTTTTGCCCATTTTATGGGCTCCTGGTATGGAAATTATCTCCAGTGATGTGGCTTTGCAACTTGTCTGTAATGTACATTCTTAGGTGAATTCTCAAGAGCAATGAGAGATTAGAAAACTTTCCTATTGTTATATGGTTAGAGTACAGGATTCTATTGTTTCCTGATTCCAAGAGCTGCTTTCTATCTGCAATGACATGCTTCTTTTCTTTCAACCATGAGGCTATAAGTGATTTATCGAGGGCCACGCAATTTCTAAATGTCTGAAATTGGATTTGAACATGTCTTCTTGACTCCAGACCAATGCTCTATCCACTACACCACCTACTGTTAGAAGTGGATAGGTTGTTCAGGAAAGACTAGTACCTCTGGTACCAGGGCTTGCTGAGCCCTCTTCAGGGCCATCTTCTTCCTTTGGTGACCACTTGCCACCTGTCTCTCACCTGTGACTCCAAAAAGCTGTAGCATGCCCACCGGTCTCTCCCTGATAAAGCATCTTGGCAGGTAGACTAACCAGACTGAGGGTAACTGACAGGTCTCAAATCCATTGGTGAGTTAAGGAGGTATCTAGACTTACCCTGGTGGAAGTTGCAGATGAGAATAATTTTTTCCAACTACCATGAAGGAGGTGGAAGCAGGAACTGTGGAATGTTTAAAGCTTGGTCAGTTGGAAATAGACAGATGGCTCACTGTATTGAGAGCAAGGCGTGGAGATGGGAGGTCCTGGATTCAGACCTGGCCTTACACTTCCTATGTGATTCTGGATGAGTCACTTGACCCCCAAAACCTAGACCTTATTGCTCTTTTGCCTTGGAACCAATATTCAGTACTGGTTCTAAGATGGAAAGTAAGAGTTTAAAAAGAAAAAAAAAAAACTAGTCAAACACTGAAGAAGCCAAAGTCATCTCCTGTATTCTAAGCCAGAGATGTTTGTTTTGACTTTTGTCTTGTTACTGGACTTCAATGGCTATGAAAGAAAGAGTGAGGCTGATGACTCTGTACAGCTCTGCATCACTTAAATCCAATTGATGCACAAGTTGAGACATCACACCATGATGTCATTGGTCCTCTTTAAAGAAAAAGGAACAACAACAAAAACAAGAGTAACAGCCAATAGAAGGAAGAAGCATTATTTTTCAAAGTCAATCCTGACAAAACTAATTTCTTAATAGCCATTCTTTCTTTTATGCTTCTTATACAAATATAACTTTATTTTTAGGAACTAAAACATGGGTTATGATGACATTATAATTTCCATAATTTTATGTGTAAATTCCCCAATAATTAAAATATATTTACATATAGGTACAGGGAAATTAAGTGCCATGAGCTATATAGGCAGTAAATATCAGAATTTGGGATTTGAACGTAAGCTTTTTGACTCCAGAGCCAGGATTCATTCATTTATGAAGTTTTTTCTTCTATTTGATGATGTTTTTAATGCCATCTTTTCATGCAAGTCATCTGAAGTAGTTATTTTGTGTGTGAATACACATAACACATAACATACACATGACACATGGATATTGACAAGTACCTATGTGTGTAAAGGTTAAATTAGGAGTTTTGACAAAATAAGAGAGCATCTTTTGATAACTTAAGTTTTAATGAGAATATAGTAGATTTGTAAATTAACATTATCCCTTTAAGCCAGAGAAAAGAAAACTTCTAGCAGCTTTTAACAATGAACAATTTAGTTTATTAAAATAGAGAAAGTAAAAGAATATAGTAAAATTAATATGGTAAAGGAGAGAAATATAGAAGAGAGGTAGAGAAAGAAATTTCCCAATATCTATACTAGTTATCCTATAACTACCTATGATTACTACTTAAAACTGCCTATATCTACCTATAACTGCCTATAACTACTGCTAATAACAACCACCCCACAAAGTTCTAATCTAATCCAACCAATCAAAACAAACCCAATCAGTGTTTAATCCAACCTGAATTACTATCAACAAAGACCAACTACCTCCCAAAAAGTTCAAGAAAGAAAAAAAAAAAAAACAACAGCCCAAATCAAAAGCCCCAAATCCAAAATCCAAAAGCCCTCTAAAGGCTAAAACCCTGCCAGTGAGCTCAGGCTCACCTTTTATATTTTATATGCCAAACATCAACCCAACACACTCCCAGCAGCCAACATCCCTACAATTTTCAGCACCTGTCAGTAACTGACTCTCCCCAACTGCACTTGGCCCCTTTTATATCCCCTTCTTACCTCACTTCCTGTCTCTCTGGTTTCTACTTCCTCTCACAGTGGGCAGGTTAATCCCTACACATGTCTATGGTAAAAGGACCTCCAGGTCCCCCATTAAATTAGAGAAAAGGTATAAAGAATTCATATATATATATATATATATACTTGCTAATTCAATTTCCCCTTCTTTTAAAAAAAATTAATTTGTTGGTTACATTAAAATTTCCAGATATCTCCCTTCTTCTTCCTGTACTAGAGAAAGCATCATTTAACAACAACAAATACATATATAATATATACTATATATATATATACAATATGTGTATATATAAAAACTATGTCTTTCCTGTTTCTATTTATCAGTTCTTTCTCTGGAGGTAGACATCCACACATTATTCTTCAAGCATTAATTCTGTAGCTGTATATAATATTCTTTTGCTTCTATTCATTTACTTTTTATAATTTCATGTAGATTTTTTGGTGTTTATTTTAATTAACCTGCTCATCACTCCTTACAATGTAATAATGTTTCATCACATCAATTTCCCTTTCATCTAGCTATATGTCATATTTTAGGCAATATGCATTTTCCTAATATGAATGGAGAGATCCATCTCTTCTATTGTCCCGAGAGTGTGGCAAATTGAGGTGACTTCCTTTCCTTTTGGAAGGCCACTAACGGCTACAGGAATTAGATGGCTAGGCAATGATTCAGGGATACCAAGTGTGAGGGGATATGGCTCCTCCAATTGGACCTTAAAAAGCTTGTAGCTCATAAATATACAAGCAGTCAATAAATATTCCCCCTTTACCAAGGATAAGAAATTACCTGTCTCTCCATTTTTTTTTCTTAAAGGGTGTTAGGATCAAATAAATAGAACTCAAACTGAATTCAGAGTTGCGACTCCCATGCCTACAAAGCATTCCTTGCTTAACCTCCACTTCACTGAGTTCTTCTCTTTCTTGAAGACATAGTTCAAGCACCATTTTCTACATAAAGCTTTTCCTGATCCTCTGAATTGTTGGTGCCCTCCCTCCTTGTATTAAGTACCTTCTAATGCTATCTTGTATTTAACTACTTTACCTTATTTTTATGTGGTGTGTATTTTACATATACTTGTTGTCTCTCTCATTGGAAAAAAGCTCATTGCAAGTAAAGATTGTTTCATTATTTGTACTTGGATCTCCAGTGCCTAGTATTATTCTTGGCACATAGTAGTTGCTTAATAAATGTTAGTTGATTGGTTATTATTTTGGTATATAATGTGATTGAATTAAGCTTTGCATAGTCCCTAGATAGTCCTAATGATAGGCATATTTCCTTTAATAATTAAGATCCATGTGCTCAAGATTTCAAGAATACTGATTTATGTTTTCCCCAGTATAAGTTGAACCATTATTATTATTTTTTTTTAATTTAATTTTTTTAAACCCTTACCTTCCATCTCAGAGTCAATACTGCGTATTGGCTCCAAGGCAGAAGAATGGTAAGGGTAGGCAATGGTGGTTAAGTGACTTGTCCAGGGTCACACAGCTGGGAAGTGTCTGAGGTCAAATTTGAACCCAGGACTTCCCATCTCTAGGCCTGGCTTTCAATCCACTGAGCTACCCAGCTGCCTCCAAGATGAATCTTTTTATACTTATCTGATGCTAGAAACTTCCTTTCTGAAGGAAGATCTCCAGTAATATGCCACAGGGTTTTATTTTGGCTTTATTGATCAATTTATCCACAAGCATTTATCAAGCATTTACTTTGTGCCAAGCACTGTGGTAGGCACTTGAGACACAAAGAAAAAAATGTGATAATCCCTACTCTCAAGGAACTAACATTCAATCATCCTGATCGATATTTT
Organism: Gracilinanus agilis; assembly: GCF_016433145.1. Lineage (NCBI taxonomy): Eukaryota > Metazoa > Chordata > Mammalia > Didelphimorphia > Didelphidae > Gracilinanus > Gracilinanus agilis. The sequence goes on from NC_058132.1 coordinate 357,060,907, forward strand.
TTTCAAAGTCAAACTTGTATGACAATATAGAAGAGATACTTATTAAAATCTAGATATCACAAGATAAATTTAAAAGGTAAGAACAGGCAGAAAATGAGAAGAGGAAATTTAATAAGGGTAAATGTAAAGTCCTATATTTAAATTTAAAAAATCAGTTGCACATGTTTAGGGTGGCAAAGCTATATCATAAAAATAGGTCATGTGAAAAAAGGCAGAATTCTTTGTAAGCTCAACATTAGTCAGTATATGAATTAATTCTCTAAAACGTTAATATAATCTTTGGCTATAATAACAACTGATCAACAAATATTTATTAGTTACCCTAATATGTGTCAGTCACTTTCCTAAGTGCTATATGAATACAAAGGAGAAATAACTCCTTTCTTTCAGGCTATCAAAGAAGACAACATATATCTACATATGTATAAAACAGATGTAAAACGAAATGTGTATATGTATGTGTGTGTATGTAAGGGTGGTAGCAGATTCAAGGAACAGAAAAGGCTTCATGTAGAAGGTGGTTCTTGACCTTGAATGAAGAAAATAAAAGATCCCAAGAGGTAGAGGTGAGGGAGGAGTAGAATCAAGGAATGGAGAATGGCCTGTGCCAAAGCCATATTCTTTGTAGGAAGAGAAATTGAGTTCCATGTACAAAGGGCAATAAGAATTTTTTCTTAATTAATTAATTAAAATTAATTTCTTAATTAAAGCAATTATTGACCGGATTGTGGAGTGGCATAGCTGTGTAGCTGGAAAGGTAGATTGGGGTTAAGTTGCAAAGGCCTTTAAATGGCCAAAAAATATGTATATATACTCTAAAAGGAGTATATATTCAATTCTAGAAGTAATAGGGAATTCCTAGAGATTAATGAGTACTTTAATAGAGGGAGAGTCCAGTTACTCTCATTGTACTCTACATAGATTATATACACATACATAGATACATAGGCCACATATGAAGTATTGTATTAAATTCTGGTTGTACTTTTTTATACTCTCTGTCTTAGAATTAATACTATATATTGGTTCCAAGGCAGAAGAGCAATAAGGAGTAGGCAATGGGGCTGAGTGACTTTTGTGAGTTTCAAAATTAATATCTAATATTATATTATTAGTATAATATCCAATATTATTATAATATCCAAGTATTATATTTAATAAGATTTATTAGAAATAATTAACATTTAAAAAGCTAGAGCAAAAAACCACCCTACTCAGCCACACACATGGGAAAAAAGAGGAAGAGGAAGTGCTTACAGCAAACTATATACAAAACGGGACCAAACAACATGGTGGAGAGATCAAAAGGAATTTTGGGAAACACAGTTCAAATGGTTTCAAGATTTTCTAACTATACACTTGCCCAGGGTCACACAGCTAGGAAGTTGTCTGAGGGTAGATTTGAAATTAGTACCTCCTGTCACTAGGTCTGGTTCTCAATTCCCTGACCCACCTAGTTTCCCCCCAGGTGATATATTTTAAGAACACTGGAAAATTAGTAAATATCTAGAAGATGTCAATTGGGATGTATTGAGAAGATAGACCCCTTCCCTATTATACTTGATTAGATTTTAGTGATAGTGGTGGGTTTAAGATAAATAACATTGTGATTCCAAAGTGATTAGTATAATTCCATCATAATCTTAATTACAATCAGTAGAATTCATGATTTTTATAAGGATTTCTAACTAAAGCATAAAACTGCTTCTAAGGGGATTTTCAACCCTTCCCTTGTTTGTTATGAAATTTGCACTTCTCTTTATCATAAGATGCTGACTATCTGAGTTTCATGTCCAGATATGGTGCAAACATCTACACCCTTCCTTTATTTGGAAATTAACCATAAATAACATCCTCCCCTCAAGATCAGATGAGTCTTAGGTGATGGTCATCATTATTTCTCTAAATAAGGACATTGCCTTGTGATTTAACCTTGTTTTCCTAAATGAACTAACCAATCAGCTTTGTTGTTGGGTAACTGTTTTTTAAGAAAGTCTATATGATGTCATGTATTGTGATATAAGTTCCAAACCTTGTATGGAAATATTCATTTTGTTACTGCACCAGTATATAAACTGGGTCTCTGCCGCCTTGTATTGTCTCTTGCTGGACTCTAGCTATGTAATAAGCGTGGGAGACCAGTTTTGTTGGGAGATTGGCCCTCTTCCAATAAAATCTAATTTTCTACTTTGACTTGGAGATTCTTGACTTTTTGACTTTATTCAGCTAAATTTTTATACCAGTGAGGTGGATTTATTTTTCCCGACAGATGGTAAAAGATTTGGATTACTACATCATATAAGAAGGATGGAAAAAAAAATTAAGTGCTTATTGTGTGTCAAGAATTGCGCTAGAGTGTTTTACAAAGATTATCTTATTTAATCTTGTAAGAAGTGGCTGAAGATGCAAAAAGTGTTTAACCTGTAAAGGAGAAGCATTAGTGGGGAATATGATAGTTATCTTCAAATATTTGAATGGTTATCATGTAGATATAGAATTAGAGATGTTATTCATAATTCCAGATGGCAGTAAGACTTGGTCCAATAGGTAGGAGTTTCAAGAAGGAAGATTTTGGCTTAATATGAAAAAGCTTTATAAAAATTAGAATTGTCTCAAAATGGAATGGATATACTCAGCTTTCTCGCACTGGAAGTGTTCAAGCATATGCTAGTTGACAACTTGTAAGTGATGTAGTCTGGGTCCCTGCACTGGGTAGAAGGTTAGATTTTAAATTCCCTTTCCAATATGCAATTTCTATAATATTGCATTCAGTGTCAAAGCTTTCTTGAGGACCTTTTAAATTTTTTTTTGTTTTATCCATGAGAATGTAATATATTATTACATCTCATAATGAGAATGTTATGATTATCTAGAATATAATGATAGGCACAACTCACAGAGATGCATATTGCTAAATAAGGCATCACCTAAACATTAGCTATGAAGTTATTATTTGTTTGAAGATCCTTTTAAGAGACACTAATTAGAATTGGAAATGTATTCTTTTTTTAAATTTGTTAGAATGCAATCTGTTGACATATGCTTCCTTTTCCAGGTTGTGATAATATTATCCTTTATTCTTCCTCCATGTTCAGTTCTAGGAGCCAATGGACCCTCTGAACAATTACAAAAAACAAACCTCTCTGAACTCAGTTCTCAGGACAAAGTAAAGGACAAAGTAAAATTCTTTACTCCACTTTTTCATTAAGATGATATGAGAATACAAAAGACCTAGTCCCAAAATTTACCTGGTCTAATCCTCTGATGCAACCCATTGCTCAAAATCCATTTGTATAAGACTCCTCAATCCTTCATGTCTATGTAAGGACTGATGAGAGATTCTGGTCTTCTTTTCCTTCCATCAAGTCCTAATGAAATATGATTAGTTTCTAAGAACATCTATGTTCAAAACAATCCCAGGAACTACATGAACATAAAACTTTTCATACAAATAAAGTCAGATCTAAATAATTGGTGAAATATTAATTGTTTGTGGATGGGGATAGCCAATATAATTAAAATGTCAATTCTACCTAAATGAATCTATACTCAGTGTGATCCTAATAAAGTTACCCCTAAAATTATCTTATTGAGCTAGGAAAATAATAACAAAATTCATTTGTAAGAACAAAAGATCAAGAATATCAAAAGAATCAATGAAAACATAAAGGAAGGAAGTCTAGCAGTACTGAATTTTAAACTGTGTTATAAAGCAGTAATTATCAAAACTATTACTGGCTAAGAAATAGAAAGGTAGATTGGTGGAATGTTACAGACATATAACAAATAGTAGTAAAAAATAACAGTAATCTTATATTTGACAGAAGTATAGAACCAGGTTATTTGGATAAGAAATCACTATTTGGTAAAAATTCCTGGGACAATTAAAGTATTTTGGCAGAAACTAGGTAAAGACCAGTATCTTCTACAATTCACTGATAAGATCAAAATGGATACATGATCTAGACATAAAAGGAGGTATATTAAGCAAATTATAAGAATGGGAAAATATTACTTCTCAGAATTATGATTAGGAGAGGAATTTGTGAGTAAACAAGAGACAGAGAATATTATAAGATGTAAAATGGAGAATTTTGAGTATATTGAATTGAAAAGTTTTTGTACAAGTAAAATGAATGTTGCCAAGATTAGAAGGAAGGCAGAAAATTGAAGGAAAATTTTTCACAGTCTCTCAGAGAGAAGTGACATATCTAAAATATAGAGAGAATTCTGTCAAATTTATGTGAATAAGAACCATCCCTCAATTGATAAGTGGGAAAAAGATACGAAGAGACAGTTTTTGGAGGAAGAAATCAAAGCCAAATATTTATAGGTACATGAAAAAATGCTTTAAATCTCTACTGATTAGGGAAATGCAAACCAAAACAGTTCCAAGGTATCATTTCATACTCATAAGGTTGACCAGAATGACAAATGTTGGAGAACATGTGGAAAAGTAGGGACACTAATACACTGTTGGTGGAACTGAGAACTGATCCAATCATTTTAGAGAGCAATTTGGAATTTTTTTCCCAGAAAGCTATAAAACTGTGTATACTCATAGAACTAGCAATACCATTGCTGGGCCTTTTCCCCAGGGAGATTAGGGGAAAAGGAAAAGGACCTATATTCAAAAATATTTATAACAGTCCCTTTGTGGTAACAAATCTGGGGATGTTCATCAAATGGAGTTTGACTAACAAATTGTGGTATATAACTGTGATGGAATACTATTGTGTCATAAGAAATGATGAGCAGAATAATTTTTTAAAAACTTGGAAAGAACTACATGAGATAATGACAAGTGGAATGAATATAACCAAGAGAAAATTATATATAGCTACAGATTTTATGCTTGAAGACTAACTTGTGAATGTTCACCTACAGAAAATGAACTGAGAAGCAGAAACATAAATGACAATCTGTATATACATATGTGTTTGCTGAATGATGCCTTCTAAGGTGTGAGGAGAGGAGGGAGGGACTGAGATGCCTGAAAATAAATTCTATTAAAAAAATAATATCTATGGACCTCACCTAAGCAGGGCTTGGTTGTCCAATAATTTGAAAAGTAAACAAAAAAGGAAAAGGGAAAAGAGATATGAATGATACTGAATCCTAAAGATTAAGAGTAGGTTAAAAAAGAGGAGAAAGGGTGCCACAGAGATGACATAGTAACACCATCAAGGACCAACCTAAGAGGAAGAGAATAAAAATAGCAAAAAGAAAAAAAATTAAACAGGAATTCAAAAAGCAGCCTGGGCTTATTTAATGTAGGGATAAATAATGATAATATGAAGTGACAATCCCTGAGGACCTTACTGTCTACTTTGTTTACTTTAGTAAAATATGATGTTTAGGATACATTAAGAACCTGTGACTTTTTGTCCATGGATGTAAATTCTCCTCCAATGCTAATGAAAACCCCTCTAACCTTTAATAGATTGTCAATAGTTACTGTTAAAGTCACTAAGCTATGACTGGTCTGATGATGAACACTTCTGAGTTGTCCAGTCTTATCCTCTAATGACAAACTATGATTGTCTTGGAGCCCTTCCAGTGTGGTAGGGTTTACCAGAGGTGGTCCACTGCTTTCATAGTTTTCAAAGTCCCTCTATATCATGAGCAGTAGGACTTCAGTAGAAGATAACCATACATAGCTCATAATAATTATATTTATCGTTATTTATTTATATATCAATAATCACTAGAAAAGATAAAGCATGATTCATTCCAATTGGCTAAAATAGAGTGCCGACTTTAAAAAGGATTAATTGTCATATCTAGAAGATTCAGCTATCTAGAATCATTCATTGAAACATTCACTAAAAGCCTTATTGTAATAGGTACTTTGCCATATAATCTAACAATAATGGACAGATTTTGCAGTACAGAAGCCAATAAATGTTGTCTTTATCAGTTTCCATTTGGCTGCAGTTGTACACAACCAAATAGTTGGAGCACTTTTGGGAAAATGAATTTGAGGGATCCCAAATTGCTCACTGCAACAAAACCCCAAATTCTGAAACCAATAATCTCCCAGAGTGCTTCACGGCTGTATTATGAATTGTGGAATGCCTCAATCTTTACCAGATCAAAACTGAGAGTGACCTAAAATACAACTAACAGATACATGATGGACATAAGATCATAGATCATCATTTTAGAGTTGGAAAGAATCTTAGAAATCAGCTAGCCAGAATCATAGAATTCAAAAAGTGAAATGGATTTCAATGACTCTCTGGTACTATCTATATGTAAAATAGAATTCCCACTATAACACATCCAGGGCAGCTAGGCAGCCTGGTGGATAGAGCTGAAGGCCTGGAGTCAGAAAGATCTGAGTTAAAAATCTGTGTGACCCTGGGCAAGTCCCTTAACCTTGTTTGCCTCAGTTTCTGTATCTGTATAATGAACTGGAACAGGAAATGGCAAAATCCTCCAATATCTTTGCCAGCAAAACTCTAAATGGACTAATGGAGGGGGCAGCTGGGTAGCTCAGTGTATTGAGAGTCAGGTCTAGAGACCAGAGGTCCTAGGTTCAAATCTGGCCTCAGACACTTCCCAGCTGTGTGACCCTTGGCAAGTCACTTGACCCCATTGATACCCTTATCACTCTTCTGCCTTGGAACCAATACACAGTATTGACTCCAAGATGGAAAGTAAAAATAAATGAACAAATGGACAACTAACTAAAAAAATAAATGGACTAATGGAATGTCCAATACAACTGAAAATAACTGAACAGCAACAACATTACACAAGAGTTCATTTAGCCTTTGTTTGAGAACTCCAAAGACTACCTCCAGAAATAGTTTATTCGAAAACTGAATTACTTAAATTGTTTGAGTTTTTTTTTTTTGTAATCAAGTCTAAATTGACCTCTTTGCAACTTTTACCCATTGCTCTGTCAAGCAGACAAAATAAACTTAATTTCTCTTCTACATGGCAACCTTTCAACCTTTCTTAAAGTTTCAGTCATTTTTTTTTCAGTCTTGTCCAACCTTTTGTAATTCCATTTGGGATTTGGCTTTCCATTTCCTTCTTCAGCTCATTTTACAGAAGAGGAAACTGAGGCATATGGGGTTTAGTCACTTGTTCAGGGTCACACAGCAAGTAAGTGTCTGAGGTCAGATTTGAATTCAGGAAGAGGAGTCTTCCTGACTTCAGGCCCAGCATTCTGTCCATTATGCCTCCTAGTTGCCCAAGTAAAATATACCATATGACAATCAGGACCAAGGGGAATCCTTACTAAGAAGTATGTCAACATTTCCTGTCATAGACATTTATATACTTTAATACAGTTCCTCACTACTTTTATCCTTTTGGTAGTTGTCATCCTGGACTTTTTATTGGCCTTCCTCATTTCATCTACTTCTGCTGAGGATGGCACAAGACCTATCCATCTAATTGTATTCTCTTTTTTTCTCCACTTGGTCAGAAATTGCAACAGTTTCAGTTATTGGTTAATAAAGCCAGTGAAGGACAAGACTGGCAAGACAATAACGAGCGATGCAGGGCAGAGAGCCCAATGGGCAGAGCATTTCGAAGAAATCCTGAACCGACCGCCTCCACCAACTGTTCCGGACATACCACCAGCCACCGAACTGCTTCAGGTGAACACGGGCCCACCTACCAAAGTTGAGATCATCAAAGCCATCAAGACCATGAAAAATGGTACGGCTGCAGGTCCAGACGGCATCCCCCCTGAGGCACTCAAGGCAGACCCAGAAATGTCAGCGGAGATGCTACAACCCCTCCTGCAGAAGATCTGGGAACAGGAACAAGTCCCGACAGACTGGAAACTAGGCTACCTGGTGAAGCTACCCAAGAAAGGTGACCTATCCCAATGCAGCAACTGGCGAGGAATCATGCTTCTATCTGCTCCCAGAAAAATCCTGACCAGAGTCATCTTAGAAAGACTGAAGGAGGCCTTGGACAAGAAGCTGAGAATAGAACAAGCAGGGTTTCGTCAGCACAGATCGTGCACCGACCATATCGTCACCCTAAGAATCATCATCGAACAGTCCATCGAGTGGCAGTCCCCCCTCTACATGACTTTCGTGGATTTCGAGAAGGCATTTGACAGCGTGGACAGGAGCATCATCTGGAGATTGATGCAGCATTACGGGATTCCCCCGAAGCTCACCAACATCATCCAGCAGTTATACGAAGACTTTACCTGCCAGGTCATCCATAATGGGAAACTGACGGCTCCCTTCACAGTGAAGACCGGAGTGAAGCAAGGCTGCATGCTTTCACCCCTTATCTTCTTGATGGTCATAGATTGGACCATGAGAAGAATTACCAAGGACAACAATACGGGCATTCAATGGACTCAAATCAAGCAGCTTGAGGACCTTGACTTCGCAGATGACATCTGTCTCCTTTCTCACAAGCAGCAGGACGCGCAAGCCAAACTCCCACGACTCTCTGAAGAAGCGGAGAAGACAGGTCTGAAGATCAACAAGAAGAAGACCGAGGTGATCACAGTCAACAGCAGACAAGACCTGCCCATCCAACTACAGGGAGAAAACATCAAGGAGACGGACCACTTCACCTATTTGGGTAGCATCGTCAGTAAGGACGGCGGAGCAGATGAGGACATCAGAAACCGAACCAACAAAGCCAGACAGGCATTTAACACCCTGCGGTCTGTCTGGATCTCCAAAGCACTGTCCCTCGTCACTAAGCTCCAAATCTTCAAAACCAATGTAAAGGCCGTCCTCCTATATGGATCAGAAAGCTGGAGAGTGAAGAGCGCTAACACCAACAAACTCCAGGTCTTTGTTAACAGATGTCTACGATACATCTTGAACATCAGATGGCCTGAAAAGATCTCCAATGCTAGTCTCTGGGAAAGAACAATCCAGTATCCCATTAGTCAGGACATAAAGAAACATAAGTGGAGATGGATAGGACATACGCTACGAAAACCGGAAGACAACGCAGCCAGACAAGCATTGAGCTGGAACCCTTCAGGGAGGAGGAAAGTCGGAAGACCAAAACAGACCTGGCGAAGATCTGCTGAAAATGAAACAAAAACGGTCGGAATGACATGGGCCCAGCTGGGGGAAGTTGCCCAGAACAGAATCCGCTGGCGTGAGATGGTTGCGGCCCTATGCTCCTAAGGAGTCAACAGGAATAATAATAATAATAAATGTGCATGATATATATCATATACAACATATATATATATATATACACTTATTACATATATAACATATGCAGTGGTACCTTGATACACGAGCACCTTAAATCATGAGAAATTTGAGATATGGGCAGTCACGATCAGGATTTAAAAAAGACTCCTTTAAGTCAGGAGTGGATATTTGAATCACTAGCTTCTTAGGTTTCATAAGTTACAGGAGGCTGTCTCCTTTTGTTCAGTGTTTATCTGGCTGTGAGAGCATCTGTATTGAATTTCTTTTTTTTTTTAATTAAACCCTTCCCTTCCACCTTAAAATCAACACTACGTATTGGTTTTAAGACAAAAGAGCAGTTAGGGCTAGGCAATGGGAGTTAAGTGACTTGCCCAGGGTCACACTGCTAGAAAGTGTCTGAGGCCAGATTTAAACTTAGGACTGCCCATCTCTAGATCTGGCTCTCAATCCACTGAGCTACCCAGCTGTCCCCTATTGAATTGCTTTTGCTTGAAGTTGATGACCTTGTTAAGAAGCACAGTGGAGGAACTGAGGATGGAGGAATGGAAGGAGTTACAGCATCAGCAGCATATGTAGGTTTTGTAGGAAATCAGTGGGGAGGAGTCCAAGGTTGATGAGGTAATCAGTACAAGTGAGATTAAGGAGATGTTGAGGATTTGGGGAAAAATTAAACACTTTATTGAAAAAACAGACCTAGAAAGAGTTGCGACAGGTCATGCATTGGAGCTGTGTAATGACACCTGTTTCACATATTATCGAACTGTTCTGAAAGGGAGGAAGAAACAAACTTCCATGGAAAGGATTTTTGGGGCCAGAATAGATTAATTGCATTTCCATTAATCTAAATGGAGAAATTCAATTTGACACATGAGGAAATTGAGTTATAAGTTTGGCCATGAAATGAATTAAATTCGTGTGTCATGGTACTACTGTATATACTTATTGGTCAGCATTTCAATTCCTTAATTCTACATTAGAATTAGAACATTCCTTACTCACTGGAGAAGTATAAAAATAAATAAATAAATGGCTCATATTTATAAGGAACTTACATTTACATAGCATTTATAATAACCACTACATGAGTTGAAAACTCTTTTTTTTTTTTTAAACCCTTACCTTCCACCTTGGAGTTAATACTGTATATTGGCTCCAAGGCAGAAGAGTGGTAAGGGCTAGGAAATGGGGGTCAAGTGACTTGCCCAGGGTCACACAGCTTGGAAGTGTCTGAGGTCAAATTTGAACCTAGAACTTCCCGTCTCTAGGTCTGGCTCTCAATCCACTGAGCTACCCAGCTGCCCCCTGAAAACTCTTTCTGAGTTAGTTCACTGAAGAGATGTAGAATACATATTTTGAGCTTTTAGGGACTGAAATGTGCTTGCTACAAATTCTCCAAGTTGTTTTGAGCAGAGTATCATTTAAACAGATTGAACTGACAAGATTAGCATAAAGCAGCACACACACACATTTCTAGAAATTTGTATCATGACTGTTTCGAGAAACTTTGACATATTGATGATTTTAGTGCCAAGAAAGTCAATTTTCTGATATCTGAGGTCACAAACCCTGTAATTTTAAAGAAAATGTATCCTTTCTAAAAACATACCACACTCCCTTAACTAGTGTCTTCAACATCTGAATTGATTCCAGTTACTTGAATAAGAGAAAAAAAAAAACCTCAATAGATACACACACACACACATATTTATACACACAGACATATTTTTATATGTGATCTCTATTTCTTTAATTCTTGTCTTATTTCTGGTTCACTTATGAGGCAAGTTATCTTAAAGGTTATTTGCCATGTGATCTACAGATGAGCCTCACAACTGTTGATGTTTAATTTGGCAGCAATGCAAAATATTAGAAGACTGTGATTAAAAATTGAAAAGTTGCTGTGAAGTCCTAAAATTAAAGTTTGAAGATGTGAGCATTTGGCTTTTAATAAAAATAGAAACCTCTGGATATTCCTCCCAACCCCCCATCTTCTAAAAAGCCAACTAAATCCTCATTCTCTGTGGGGTTCATTCATTTCCATTCTAAAAGAATTTCTTAAACCGCAGATACCTGTCACACACTGCACTAGTTCTTGAAGATACAAAGATAAAAACAACATTGTCCTTATCCTATATCTTTTAAAATAAAATATACAAAAGATAAGAATGAGCCCATGCATATGATGAATGTGGCAGGTAGTGTGAAGGAAGAATACATTTATTAAGGCTTGTATGTGCTGGGCTCTGTGTTAAGCCCAGGAGATATGAAAACACACCAAAAGAAAGATACTCACTGCCCTCAAGAAGCTTATATTTTAATGAGGAAAGATGATACAGAAAAGAGAATTTGAAAATTTAGCAGGGCAGGGGCCAGGCTGGGGGAAGGAAGGAAAAGGATATTATGGCTGCATGGTTTTATTTTCCTCCCAAGCAGGTTAAATAAGATGAAAAATTGGAGCATCCAGGTGGCTCAGTGGATGGGGAGTCAGGCCTGGAGATAGGAAGTCCTGAGTTCAAATCTTACCTTAGATGTTTACTTGCTGTGTGCCCCTGGGCAAGTCACTTAGCCCCCATTGCCTAACCCCAACTCTTCTGTCTTGGAATTGGCACTTAATATAAATTCTGGAAACAAAAGGTGAGGGTTTAAAGAAAATGAGAAACTGGAAGGCTTTTGGATTGAGATATTTTCCCAGTATAATAATAACATTTTGAGTATAATAATAACAACAATTTGCACTTATATTGCACATTAAAATTTGTAAAGCATTTTTCATAGGTTATCTCACTTGATCCTCATAACAGTGATGTGAGATAGGAGCCTTAGTATTCCTAGTTTATAGGTGAGGAAACTGAGACTGAGAGATATTAAGCACCTTGTTTGTCACATTGTTAGTGTTTGAGGCAGGATTCAAACTCAGATCTTGACTCCAAGCCCAACCCTCTATCCGTTATATCATAAACAGTCAGAAATTTGCAACCTATGACTTTCTCATTCTAACTGGACACCCTGATCCTATAATCTCTTAAAAATTATATAAAAGAAGTAATTATTTAAATTTATATGAAAATACATATTCTTAAAAAATTCTTTTGATAGCTTAAAAAGATGAAACTACAGTCATTTCCCATTTTACTCCACTCCCACTGGACCCTGTTTGTAACAAACAAAACAGTTAAGCCTGTCCAGTTAACTTAGAAGTTTCATCTGATAACATATACAACGTTCATACTGTAGTCTTCTCTCTAAAAGAGAAGCCATTTGTTTTATCATCTGTCATCTGGAAATGACAGTGGATATCATAATTAATTAAAATTTGACTTGTTTTTAGTATTGCTTTTATTTACATTGTTGAGGTTGTTTACATTGTTTCTGTGGTGCCACTTATTTTACTTTGTATCTATTTATTTATGAGTTCCCAGGTTTCTCAAAATTCCTAGTATTTGCCATTTTTTACCATATTCCATTATATCCATATGCCACAATTTGTTTAGCAGCTCTCCAGTTCCCTAAATGCAAGTGTCCTCAGTGGAATGATCTTGAAATGCCCTAAAAGTCATTCTGTTAGTCTTTTATGGATTGTTTTTGTCCTGGTTACTAGAAATTTGAGTCCTTTAAATCCCAGTTCATATTCCTTAGGTCTTCCCTGAGTACTCCTATCTTAAAAGGATTATCTCTCTTTTGAACATCAATTATACTTATTATCTGTACTATTAATTTGGCAATTTTTATTGTCATTTGACAGTTCTCAAAATGTATTCAATTGCAACTGACCTCTTACATTGTGATGCAGTTCTTTTATGTATTTATTTATTATTAAATCTATCTATAGAAATTGGTGACTATCTGGATATGAGAAATGAAGAAGAGAGAAGAGTCAATATAAAGTTAAATGCATGGAAGCCTAGGTTAATGTTGAAACTACCCACAAAAATAGTAAAGTCAGAAAAAGAACACGTAGGTGGGGGAAAGTAATTTAGATTTTGGACATGTTGATCTCAAGGTAATGGTGGTACATCTAGTCAGAGGTGTTTTGTAGGTAGAATGCATAAAGAGATTAGTAAATATTTCTTAGTTTATTGATCGAGAAAACCCTTCATAGCCTCATTTCCTGATGCAAAGAGGGGTATAGATTAATATGCCTTGGAGTTTTCTGGTCTCCCCAAATCCCTGGAAACATGAAAAGTGAAGAGAAAGTCCATTTTATGCTCACTCTGAAGATTACTAGTAACAACCCCGAAGGAAGAGCTGGGGACAGGAAGGAGTGAGTCTGAGGAATTGCCTTGGCAGCCTTTAATATGTTTCCCATATGATATACAGGAGAATATTGGTTGTGACCTTGTGTATTCCAAGGTCTACTCCAAACTGATTCTATTTGTTAAATGCAAAGGTATATCCTGCTTCCATTTCCTTCTTATGTCTTGCATCCTTACTGTTCTCTTTATTGGGTGTGTTTTTAATCTCAAAAGATTAAATAGTGTGACTATAAAATGTTTTATGCATGATCTCTTGAGCTTTGGGGTGGTGGGGGACGTGCTTTCTATGGTAAATGTGATCATCTATAACATGGAGACTGATACAGACCAAATCTAGCCATGCCATTCCTAGGCTATGGGAGGAATAACTAATAAAGACCTTTACATAATTAAACAATTAATAAAGACTTTCTAGATATTCAACTAGATTGTACAAGTGTTCAATTAAGATGCTTTAAGAGGTGACTTTACTGATATTCATGCTTCTTAGTATACTGTGAATTCTGCCAGGAAAAAGATTTTTTAGTTTTGCCTTTGGAGCCATAGCACCTAGCATGGTGCATTTGAACATAGAAAGAGTTTAATATAAATGAATGAATGAAATGAATGAATGAACGAATGAGGGGATGAAGTTGCAGCTGCAGTGCACAAAAGATGACACAATAGACCAAAAACCTGGGTCTCTTCTCAAGTACCTATTCAATTTAAAGCAGTGAGGCAACTGAAGTAAGAGCAAAGAGACCTGATTTTTAGTACTAGCTATGCCACTAATTTTGGCCAAGACACTCAATTCTTTAGACTTCTGTTGATTAAACTCAGTAGATGTTCTCTGAGAAACCTTCTAGTTCTACTACACTATGATTCCTAGAGGATTGTTTCCTCCTAAGGAAGATCAGCTACTCTCAAAGAATAACTTTCTCAGTGGCATGCCACTAACAGCTGTTCAGATCATGAAGAGGGCCAAGACATCCTTGCCTTTGACATTCATTTTCTTTAGTTGTCAGAGCTCACAGCAGAAAGCACTATCAAAGACCTATTTCACTGTCCAATTCTTTATCAAAGAAGATAAGATGTACTATAATGAACTGTCATATCATCCAAAGCATGGGTGACTCAGTGCTTTTCATTATTTTACAAGTTTCTTGGGATAGTGTAATGTGGGTAATTTGAGGAAAGGTGTTTGGGATAAGGGAAATTGAAAGGAGGAATGTGGAGACTTTCTAAGTGGGTAATCTCGATTACAGGTAGGCTGGGATTAAAGGAGATTCAAGGTATAATAGGACTGAAGTCAGGAGTATAACACAGAAGGGAAACAGAGATCTTCAGGGAGAGGAGAAATTAAACTAAACAGACAAACACATCAGGCTTACAGACTGGGACTTAGATTCAAACACAAGCTGAGGGAAATAGACTAGACTGAAATTAACAAACAGGCTTTAGTTAATTTCACAGGAAGGGACTTGTTTTGAAGTAACACCTTCCTTCAAGATGGATGCCCCAGCTTCCCTCTAAGCCCAGAGTATGTTGTCTCTTTCCCTCTTCTTCCCTCTTGATAACTAACAGATAAATTACACTAATAGGGCTGTTGAACACAAAAGGGTTTATTTTGTTTGAAGGATGTTTGTTAGGAAGGTGGATTAAAGGAAAGCCCTATCAGTTGTCTCAGGAACTTCAGGTGGGGGAAGGGAAGTAAAGATGGAGTCTGAGTAAGGACCTGCCTTTAAACTCAGCTTTACTAAGTGCTATTACTATCTAAAGGGAATAAATAATGACTGACTAACTATAACTAATGCTGTCAATCAGGTAACTCTTCACAGATTTAACTCCTCTCTAATTACTCTCCTTATTAACTCCACAGACATATAAGGTAAGGGAGGGAAGGCAGGGTGGTATTAGGAAAGGAAGATATAAAGGATTTATCTAAAATAATAATTTCTTAAGTAAATATAACAAAGCTAGGCTAAATTTCAATATTAAAGCTAGATAATCAAAGCCGTTCCACTCATTGACCACCTCCCTCCACGGAAGATCCAGTCAACTGCTTTTCCTTAAGATTCTAAACCTCTAACAGCTTTTGGAACTCAGCCAAAGCTAGAAAAAACTATATGACCCCAATTCTGTATACTACAATGGTAACACTTGGTTTGAGTAGCTTCTTGGGATTTATAATACTGTGGGTTTGAGCAATAGTAGGCAAATTAGCAGTTAAGGAGAGCTAAAAATAAAACCAGAACAATTGATAGTGTTTCACTTATCTCGTAGGTGTGTGTTGTTGTTGTTGTTGTGTCTGATTCTTTGTGAACCTATTTGGGACTTATTGGCAAAGATACTGGAACTGTTTGCTATTTTCTTTTCCAGCTCCTTTGACAGATGAGGAAACTGAGGCAAACAGAGTTAAATGACTTGCTCAGAGTCACTCAGCTGAGACTAAATTCGAATTCCAATTTCCCTGATTGCTGGTCCAGGACTCTATCCACTGAGCCATCTCACTGCCCCTTGTAGTTGCACAGACCTTGCCCTTTGTAAGCCTTCAGTTTTGTGGCTTGGTAAAAAAAAAAAAAAAAAAAAAAAAAAGCCATTATCAAGGTGGAATAAGTCAAATCCTTAATCATCAAAATGATGAGATTAAGGTCAACTTTTCCTGCAGTCTTATTTGCAAGCAACCAACAGTGAGATTGTAATTAAAAGCAGCCAACAGAGAGCCTGTACAATACAGTAAATTCCTCCCTTGAAAAAACTTGAAGCTTATTAACATGTGAATGCAGTAATGGGGAAATTTGCTGAAAGTGACACATACCTTTCTACTGTTTACCAAAAAGCCACAGCAGGGTGAATGTCAAGTGCTACCAGGAAAAAAAGGGAGCAAGTTTCCATAAAAGACTCCAAGAGACCTACTTTGTATATGACTTCAGGGACAGTATACATGAGACCTGATGCCAGCTTGAATAGCCAAACTTGTCCTGGCTACAAATGTCAGTTTCTTGACAATGAACAGCTGCTTTATTTATTATTTTTAGACTCTGTAAAAAGAAAGTGAGGATTGTTTCCTACTTTTTTCCAAATAGCTCTGAACAGATCTACCTCCACTCTCATCCCTAGTCCCATGGATCTAAATCTTGTTCATCCTTCAAGGTCCAACTCAAATTCCCCTCCACCATGAAGTTATAACATTTATTCCACCAATATCCAACAATCCAACAATTACCCAACATTCTATGTGCCTTCTCTGAGTGTCTTTTGTATGGTACAAGCACTATCACATAATTTATCACTTTGTTTTTCTTTACTAATTAAATTATGGTTCATCTTTCCCACTAGATTATAAACTCTTTGAAGGGAAATGCTCTGTCATTTTTATATTATTCACATATATTTTTTGTACTATTTATTGTATTTGACCTTGTTTATAACCACTTTCTTTGTATCATTTGAATTCTACACAGTGCTAATCCCATTTGATAAATTAATTCAATTTAAAAACGTTCACAGACCTCATGCTGTAATTAAGTGCCCATCATGTGTTGTGTGAGCTGAGAAGTATTATGACATAATAGATGGAGAAGCATTTTGGAAAAGATTTGCATGCAAATCCTTCTTCTGACACTCAAAGCTATATGACCACAGACTTCTCCTTTCACAAATCCAAGCAACTCTATTCGTAGAATTATAGAAGAGTTGTTGATGTGCCTCAGAAAAGGGAGTTTCTCCATCAGGAGATTTCTAGTACAATGACATCATAGATCTAGATTTCTTTTCCTTTAAAAATCTTTACCTTCTATCTTAGTATCAATCCTAAAACAGGAGAACAGCAAGGACTAGGCAGTCAGGATTAAATGACTTGCCCAGGGTCATAATGCTAGGAAGTCTCTGAAGCCAGATTTAATTCCAGGTCCTCAGAACTCTAGGTCTGGTGCTCTATCCACTGTGTTACCTATCTGCTCCAGATCTAGATTTCTTTCAAAAAGGCATGAAGTTTGGTGCTAAGCATAACACAGAGCACAAAAAATATCTAACAGATATGCCCTTTCCTCAAGGAGCTTACAAGCTGGTTGATAATCCAGAGCCAACAAAATTTAGCATATGAAGAAGTACTAAATCTGGTGGATTCAATCCATTAGGTATGAGATGATATCTCAAAGTTGTTTTGATTTGCATTCCTTTAATCAATAACTATCTAGAGCATTTTTTCTTATAGTTATATATAGTTTTGGTTTCTTTAACCAAAAACTGTCTGTTCATAACTTTTGACTGTTTATCAACTGGAGAATATTTTTACAGATTTTATAAAGTTCTTTAATTATTTTAGATATGAGACATCTATGTGAAAAATTGTCTGTAAATTCTTCCCTATCTCCAATCTCCTGCTTTCCTTCTACTCTTGACTATATTAGTTTTATTTGTACAAAAAAACTTTTCAATTGAATATATTCAAAATTTTCCATTTTACATATCACAATGCTTTTACCTCATTTATTTATATTCATTTTTCTATTCATAAATCTGATAGGTAACATATTCCCTGTTCTTAGAAATTATAAAGAGTGAAATTAGCAGAACCAAGAGAACATTATATATAGCAATAGAAATATTTAAAGAATAACTTGTGTATGTCCACCTCCAGAGAAAGAACTGAAAAAGAGAAACAAGAAAGACATAAGTAGCTATGTATGTATGTATGTATGTATGTATATATGTATGTCTTTCTATTAAATGATTGATGCCTTTTCTAGTATGTCTAGTGGGGTAGGAGGGAAGGAAGGTAGATATCTGGGAATTTTAATGTAACAAGTAAATGAATAAATAAACAAACAAACAAATAAATAAAGGAGAGCTTATTATTGATTTATTGATAATTGGACAAAAGCTCTTAGTTCTGTATTTGGCTAAAGAATATAGTTTCCTTTGATTATCAATGGCACAAAAGTATACAAATCTCTCTGTATTGCTAAACCATCTGCCCAGTCAACAGTCTCTAGTCCACTTTTGCATCTACCAAAATGAGAACTGTCCATTCTTTTCCTTACCTTCTCAGCTAAACACCATCTGTGTATGTCAGATTGGTGGCATGATTATTTGCAATGCTCTTTCCCCACTCCTCATGACTGTACTGGGTTCTGTTAATTATTTCATATGAACAGGTACCTCCTATTCATTTTTCCTTGCAACTGTTTGCCTATCAGTTAACTTTATATTCAAGCAGAGGCTAAATGACTATTTACCAGGAATATTGTAAGGAGAATTCATTGGGTGGGAGATTGTTCTAAAAATCAAACTACTTTAAAAAATTAATATGATCTATTTATACTATTGATATATAAACATTTGCACTTTGTCACAAATAAATCAATCAACGAGCATTTATTAATGACCTGTAATGTGACAAAGCCCTGCACTAACTTCTGGGAATGCAAATGCAAAGAAATATTCTCTATTCTCAGAGTTGATATTCTACCAAAATCTTGTTAATCTCATCATATACATGTCTGAAGAAATAATAGCTCACATTTGCATGAAATTTCCTGACTGATGAATTTATTTCCTCTCAATCTGTGAAACAGGGAGCAAAAATATTTGCCACATTTTACAGATTAGGAAACTGAGATTAGATTAATGGATTCAATGACCTAATGAGTGGTAAGTGGCAAAACTGAGTCCTAACTTCTGAGTCCAAGGACCAATAGTACAATTTGAAAAGCTACAGGTAGCCAAAAATAGTCATTGATTTGAGATCTGTGGTCTAGATTACTCCTTAAGTCCATTACTACTCTGTGATTATATAATGATTTTTATGAGTTGAAAGAAATGATAATGCATAGGTGCTTTTCTTATAATGAAAATCTTTATCCAAGACTGAAAATCAACTGAGAAAAGAGTAGCACAGGCGAACTCAAGGGAACACATTTCCAGGAATTTCCAGCTCTACCAGTAAGCAAATAATTTAATAGTAACATAGTCAGTATTTCAAAGGAAGTGATTTCCATTTTCCCTACTCAGCCTTCCTTCTCTCTCTCACTCTCTTCATTCATCCAATATCCATCTACCCATTCAAAAATATTTATTGAATAACTCCTTCATGTATAATTATTGTACAAAAAGCAGAGAGAAACACAAAAGGAATCTATAACATAGGACTTGACCTTCACGAGATTACAATTTGGTTATAGATACATTTCCTGAAAAATGTTGAATAAGAATGATGTGTTGAAAGAGGTATTGGATTTAAATTAAAAGGTCCAATTTCAGATGCCTCATATGCTGTTTACTACCCGTGTGATTTTGGTGTCTCCATTTCCTTATGGGTAAAATAACTGTGTTTGACTACATAGCCTGTGAAGTGCCTTCCAACTGTAAATCATAGGTATTACAGGATTATAGGTAACAAGCTGAAAAAGACCTTTGAGATCATCTAGTCAGACATTTTCATTTTACAGAAGAGCAGTCTAAGACCCAGAGAGGTCAAGTGACTTGCCCACGGCCACATAGGTATTAAACAGTGAATCTAGGATTTGAACTTGGATACTGTATTACAAATTCACCATCCTTTCCATCAATTTTACTCTCTAGAATCAAAAATTCTAACACAAGACAGCATGTGATTAAATGTCAAAATCAGTAATTCAGATGGAAAGGTATTTATAAAAGCAATTAAGGTATTTATACTTATATTTTTTATAGATATATATGAGATAAATACACACACATACCTATAAAGCATGTTTAATGTCCTTAGTTATACATGTAAATAGAACAAAATACTTTTAAATATTAGATGGATGCCTCTGATTTTTAATATAATATAATCAGAACCATCTTTCACTCTTCTTTCTCATTAATCTTCCATATCCAGTCATCCTCACCATAAAAAATTCAGCCTGTAGCTCCTAATAGATTGCTTTCCATAAGGCTTTTGTAACTTATCTCTTTCTCCCTCTCTATTTGTACTATCATCCTCATCTAGGTCCTCATCACCTCTTAACTGGACTAGTATTATATCATTTGAACTGATTTTCCTGTCCAGTCATCCTTTATCTCCAAGATATTCTACAAGCCAAGAGATTAATCTTCACGAACTATGGTTTTCATCTCCTGAACCATTTATAAATAGCCTAAAAGTATTTAATGACTTCCCATTGCCAATATAATGAAGTCTAAAATCTTCAACCTGGTATTCAGGACCTTTTATAATCTCACTCTACACAAGGGTATCAATACCTCAGTTTTTCTTTTGTTTCTTTTTTTAAAACTATACCTTTTGTCTTAGAATCAATAGTGTATATTGGTTCCAAGGCAAGAAAAGTGGTAAGGGCTAGGCAATGAGGGTTAAATGACTTGCCCAGGGTCACACAGCTAGAAATTCTCTGAGACTAGTTTTGATCCC
Organism: Gracilinanus agilis; assembly: GCF_016433145.1. NCBI lineage: Eukaryota > Metazoa > Chordata > Mammalia > Didelphimorphia > Didelphidae > Gracilinanus > Gracilinanus agilis. The sequence goes on from NC_058132.1 coordinate 357,081,702, forward strand.
AGGACCTCTTGTCTCTGAGCCTAGCTCTCAATCCACTGAACTATTTAGTGGCTGTCCCAACCAGTGCCTGATTTTTTTAACACAAGTTCCTCATTGATGCCAATCTACTTTATGTCCCCTTTTCATGCATTAAAAAAAATTCCCAATTACAACCCTTTGTTCATGTTTTTACTTCCTCCAATAGGAACACCTTATGCCTAAATGTCAACCAAAGGCTACCAATCAATAAAAGCCCAATTCAGTTGCCAGTTATTCCAGAAGAATTGCTCTAGCCCATGTTGACTTCCTGCTTTGGACCCTCAGTAGCTATGTGACAGTGAACAAATAATTTAATCTCTGTCTCAGGATGGTGATAAACCTACCTCCCAGAGTTATTTTAAGGCTCAGATAAAATGACATATAAAAGGTATCTATAAAAGAGTTTTCTTTGCAAATGGTAAAGGACTATATGAATGCAAAATATTGGTATCTCAAATATGTCTATCATGTTTGTGTGGATGAGAATGAATATGAGACCATTACATATATTCTACATTAGCAGTTTTTACTTGGAAATCTATGCAATTGTACCTGTGACATGGAGAGGATGTAAGGACATGACTCTGTAGATGATGGATCATGATAGGACAAATACTCCCTTTGCCTTTGTTATATTCAAAACTTGGGAAATGTTGGTCTCACCTTGATTGACAGGGGAAACAGTTCAAGACATTGGAATGTTCCCAGATGCTGTGAGCCAGGGGCAAATGTTGGTTGGCCTGAGAGTATAAATACCCCTAATAGCCATCTGGAAGGGGTCCTTGACCATTGATCTTTGGGTCTCTGACTGTTGGTCATTGGTTCTCTCTGAATCTCCCTAGATCTTTAGGCATCTGAATCATTCTAGCTTCTTTAGGTCTCTGGGTCCCTGGGTGGTGAAAGGGAGGAAGGGAGGTCTGAGAAGAAGAGAGTGGTTTTCTTAAGGGTGGAATACTTCCTGGAGACTGTCAAGGCTAACACATCACAAACTGATAATAAGAAAGCTGAGAGGAAATCATCAATACAGCTGCACCAACAGAACAGACTCTCTGGTTTGGCAGTGGCCAAGTTGAATCAGAGGGGGTTGTGAAGAACAATAGTTCCAGCTTTACTGAATCAATAGCCTCTAGTCCTGAGGGATTATAGCCTATAGATATTAGCTTGACAGGGACTCCAATCCCCAACCCACATCCTGATTATCCTTTCCCTAATTAAGATTATAGATAAAGTATTTAATAAGTACATTCCTGAGTGGTCATTATATCATGACCCTTGGGGAGGGAGCAAATGCAGTCAGATGAACAACATGATCCAAGGCTAATCAGAGCCCAATATTAATAATTGATCCAACGAACCCCAGGTGGGACCTGAAAGGGTTACCCATCCACCTGACCATTTGGGAGTCCTTCCTGGGCACAGTTATTTAGAAGGGGAAATTATAACATCCATCAAGGGTAATTGGGGTTGGTGTTCCCCCATCACCAGCAACCTAGGGGAATAGAGACACAGCTCCATCCTCTCCAATATCTCTATCCCCTAGGAGCAGAGTATCCTCCATCTCTTTATAACACCTTTTGCCAAATGGTCAACACAGATCACACATTCCATTTCAGGGGATTTGTTCTAAAGTCCTCTTAGAATAAAATTTCCAAAGAAACAGAATATAAGGTTTAATTCCTTCATATCTTTTTGTTTAAATTTTTTCTTTATTCAAAGACATTTTATTTTACCAATATTTCAACATAATTACTTCATATCTTTAAGGAAAAAATATAACTTACTTGGATACCTTCAAGCAAAATGCTCCCATTGCATTGAAAATGTGATTAGAAGTTCCCATTTCTTGGTTTTCTTTTGGGACTATAAACTACCTTTTATTCATTCTCTTCTCCCCTTTCATTTCAAGTCTCTTCTTTCTCCACCATCAGTCTTATGCCATGATTTGGATATAGCTGCTGTTGCATTTTAATACATTCACAAAATCACAGGGAAAGACTCTTTTCTCTTTGCTTTTTACCAGCCCCCTCAATTACTGCATTATTCTGTTTTTCTTTTAGAGTCCACAAGTAGGAGTAATACTGAAATGTGCCTCTCATAATAGTAACCTACTAAAAATAAAACTAGGAGAGAGTACAGTAACAAACTTTTTTTTTAAACCCTTAACTTCTGTCTTTGAATAAATACTGAGTGTCAGGGCAGACTAGCAGTAAGGGCTAGGAAACTGGGATTAAGTGGCCAGGTCACACAGGTAGGAAATGTGTGAGGTCAAATTTGAATCCAGGACCTCCCATCTGTAGGCCTGGCTCTCTATCTTCTGAGCCACCTAGCTGTCCCAACAAAGTATTGTAAATGAAATTTGAAAGAACTAAAAATGCTTGAACATAGAACAAAATTGTTTTGGGTAGACTTGTAAGTACAACTCAAAATACAAAGGTTTTGCTATTCTTGTTGATATTATTTTTTGTTCCAGCTAAAAAAATGACAATTCTGAATCAAAGGCTAGATCATAGATCTAGAATTAGGAGGGCTGTCAGAGGTCACATAGTCTAACTCCTCCATTTTATAGGTGGAATTTTATAGATGACAAAGTCAAGGACCATAAAGATTAGGTTCTTTGCCTATGTTGATACAAGAATTAAATATAAATTAGGATTTAAATCCAAGACCTCTGACTCAGGAACCAGAGTTCTTTCCCTTGTACCATGTTACTCTCTCACTAAGTTCTTGAAACAACAAATTATTCTAGTCCACATCTCTCCATCTTTTTCCACAAGGTTGGTATAAGAGACAACTGATAATATAGAAGCACCTGGTGACCCAGGAGTTAGAATATTGGACCAGAAGTAAGGAACATCTGAATTTAAATCTGACCTCAGATACTTACTAGCTAAGCGATCTTGGTCAAGTCACTTATACTTGTTTGCCTCAATTTCCTCAACTGTAAAGTGAGAATAACAATTGCACATACCTTGCAAGGTTGTTGTAAGAGTCAAATGAGATGATAGTTATAAAAAAAGTTTTTTGCAGCACCATAGGAACTATACAAATACATATTCCCCATCCCTTAACCTCCTTTCAGCTCAAATGTTCTACCAATTTATTGATCTATTTTTTATAAAAATAATTCTATTTTGAGCATCTGGAAGTGTTCCTTGTGGCATAGTTGATGATGCCCTCAAACTATGTCAGGAGTCCCTAAGTTAGGAGGAGTTTTTGAAAGCAGTAACTGTGTTCAATTATTCTTAAAAACTGATTAATTTTCCCCTACCTGTGCAAATGAGTTCTTGATGTGTCCTTTCCCTTAGATACTATGAGTTTGTCCTTTGGGGGAGAAAACCTAACAAAAGGGAAAATGATCTCTGAAAAGCACTGAAACTTGGGAAAGCCTAATGATTATCACTGTTATCTCAAATCAAAGCATCCACTTATCTTATATTCTTAAGGGATATTTGGTCAATTCCACATTATTCCCGAGTAGTGAAACTGTTGAATTTTTGGCATCTACATTCATACCATCTGTTCTCCCAAACATGAAGCGTTGTTGTTCAAGGGATGGCTTAGCTCTTATTTATTGTGAAATTTCAACCATCTCATTACAGGTGAATAAAACCCAAATTGTCAGAGTATCAAATACAATAAGAGCTTTATCTACCTCTCCATCCTTCCTGCCAAATACACACTGCAAAACACACATTTCACCTTGGTTGGGGGATAGCAACTAAAAAGTACTTTGGAAGAGTGAAAATCATTCAAAAGTTTCCAATTACTTCAGAATTACTGCAAAAAGGAAACATAATAGCAAGGCAACTGTAGATTAGACTGATTTTCAAGGTAATAAGATACTCTTTAAATCCCTTCAACTCTTTTCTCTTTTGAATCCACCCTATAGAATTACCTGAGAATAGAGAAGGAATAGAATTAGTTGAAACAGATTTAAAAATGTAACACCTAATTTAATATCTGGAAGCATCTGAGTCCAATTTTGAACCCAGCACATCCAATCTCCAGGCCCTGCTTTCTCTTCACTGAACCACCTAGATCAGTGATGGGCAAACTTTTTAAAGAAAAGGAAAGGAAATGCTCATCTGTCAGTCTGTTTCTAAGTCAACTCTTTCGAAGTTTCATTGTATTGTATCCTACTCATTGTATTCGTCAGATGAGGAATAACATTGCACAGCTGGATAGAACATTTCAGGGGGCTGCATCTGGCCCATGGGCTGTAGTTTGCCCATCACTGACTTAGATGACCCAACAAATTGTTGTAAATGGGATTTGGAAATTAAATGCCCCATATTTTTTATTTTAATAAATATATATAAATTGGTGGACTGATAATTATACCATCATGTTAAATTCCTCATTGCTTAAAATCATAAACTTCTTGATTAAGACCTCCTTTTTACATTACAACATCCTTTTCTTCTCTAATTTGCTCCAATTCACTATTTTCCTAATAATAATAGTAGTTTAGTGTATTTGCAATTTAGAGTTACAAAGTACAAATGACTTCACCTAATTCAGCTCTGTGAGGTACATAGTCCAGTAATTATCAAGTTTTCCAGATGAGGAAACAGGTTCAGAGAAATTTCCCAAGGTTGAACAGCTAAGCAAGTGGTAAAGACTTTCTTAACATTCTTGGCATTATGCCATAATTATTTTAAAAAAATCTTTCAAAATCTTTTTGAAAATTTTATTTCTTTATTATTCCCCCAGTTCTTACTATTCTAGGAAAAATGGGGCATTCAGGTTTAAATATGGCTGTTATTCATTATTTTCTTTTTTTCTTTCCTTTTCTTTTTTTTTTGTACTTTTTTATGTGTGTTGATCTTTTCCTTGCACTAAATGGTAAGTTTTTCCAGTGTGAAGATCATGCAATTTCTTTTCCTTTGTAATTCTCCATTACCTCTAGTGAAGTGTGCAGTAGTCTGAAGTGAGTGGTTGCTACTAATTGTCCCTTGGAGAGAACTAGAAAGAACAGGAAGGAGGAAACAGAGAAGACTAAGCTTTTGGAAACTTTGGAAATTTAGAAAATTTCAGTGCCTAAATGTAATAGGTAGAAGTCGACTAACAGTGATCATCACACTTGGAGAAAAGATTTTATCCCAGTGTGGCAGAGATGGCATTAAATATTCCATTCCTTAGAATAGGTCTAACATGGCTAACTAAAGGGCTGGAAACTTCTTGCTCACAAGGTGTTTAAAGTAAAACTAAGGGCTGAAGTGTCCATTGAATTTCATTCAAATCAATTCAAACATTTATTATGTTCAGCCAACTATGTGTAAAGCACGGTTACAGTTCCCCAAGGCTCACTAAAGCTGATGATGAATGTCAATGGTTCCCTATTGTCTTTATGATCAAATAGAGTCTCCCACTATGTTGGATTTAAAGTCCTCTATAATATATGTAGCTAGATGGTTTAGTGGATAAAGCACTGCACCCAGAGCCAGGAAGATATGAATTTAAACCTGGTCTCAGACATTTAGGAGCTGTGTGACCCTGGGAAAATCACTTAATCCTTAATGTTTGTTTGACTTAATCCATTGGAGAAGGAAATGGCATGCCACTCTGTTATCTTTGCCAAGAAAACCTCATGGACAATATTAGTGTTCTATGGGCCCTAGGAGTCATGAAGAGGTGGCCATGACTGAATAAGTATGCCAACCTTATCTATCCATCCTTAAGAATTTCACTCAGTAAAAGAATGACTTAAAAAAACAACAAGAAAGCATTTATTTAGTGTGTAGTAAATGCCAAGCACTGTACTAGGTGTTAGACATACAAATAGAAAACAAAAATATGACCTCTGCTCTCAATGAGCTTATACTCTAATTGGAATGGTTTCCCAGAGTGAGTTTAGGCTAGTCCCTTCAGGTGATAAAGAAGAAATTTCCTTTAAAGATATTGCCATTGGGGTGACTAAAGCTGTGATCTTATCTAGTTGCTTCTTCAGTTCTTCAGTTGTGTCCCTTGCAACCCCAATTGGGGTTTTCTTGGTAAAGATACTGTAGTGACCTGCCATTTTCTTTTCTAGCTAATTTTTTAAAATAATTTTTATTTTTTAGAAAAGTTATCATGGTAACATGATTCATATTCTTACTTTTCCCTTTGCCCCCCTGACCTCCCCCCCACTCCCCATAGCCGATGCGCATTTCCACTGGTTTTAACATGTGTCATCAATCAAGACTTATTTCCAAATTGTTGATAGTTGCATTGGTGTGGTAGTTTTGAGTCTACATCCCCAATCATGTTTGCCTCAACCCATGTGTTCAAGCAATTGCTTTTCTTCTGTGTTTCCTCTCCTGTAGTTCTTCCTCTGAATGTGGGTAGGGTTCTTTTCCATAAGTCCCTCAGAATTGTTATGGATCATTGCATTGCTGCTAGTACAGAAGTCCATTACATTCTATTTTACCACAGTATATTGGTCTCTGTGTACAATGTTCTTCTGGCTCTGCTTCTTTCACTCTGCATCAATTCCTGGAGGTCTTTCCAGTTCACATGGAATTCCTCCAGTTTATTATTCCTTTGAGCACAATAGTATTCCATCACCAGCATATACCGCAATTTGTTCAGCCATTCCCCAATAGAAGGGCATATCCTCGTTTTCCAGGTTTTTGCCACCACAAAAAGCATGGCTATAAATATTTTCATATAAATCTGTTTATCTATGATCTCTCTGGGGTACAAACCCAACAATGGTATAGCTGGAACAAAGGGCAGGCATTCTTTTATAGCCCTTTGAGCAGTTCCAAATTGCCAGCCAGAATGGTTGGATCAACTCACAACTCCACCAGTAATGCATTAATGTCCCAATTTTGCCACATCCCCTCCAGCATTCATTACTCCCCCCTACTATCATTTTAGCCAATCTGCTAGGTGTGAGGTGATACCTCAGAGTTGTTTTGATTTGCATTTCTCTAATTATTAGAGATTTAGAACACTTTCTCATGTGCTTATTGATACTTTTGATTTCTTTATGTGAAAATTGCCTATTCATGTCCCTTGCCCATTTATCATTTGGGGAATGGCTTGATTTTTTATACAATTGATTTAACTCCTTGTATATTTGGGTAATTAGACCCCTGTCAGAGTTTTTTGTTATAAGGATTTTTTCCCAATTTGTTGTTTCTCCAGCTACTTTTATAGAGGAGGAAACTGAGACAAATGGGGTTAAATGATGTGCCCAGGGTCACACATCTAGGAAGTTTCTGGGGTCAAATTTGAACCCAGGACTTCTTATCTCTGGACCTGGCTCTTAAACCACTGAGTCACCTAGTTTCCCCCTTGCCAAGCCCTTTAAAGGGTTACTCATCCACTGTTAGTGTCCACCTGACATTCAACTATCTCCTGTGGCTCCAAGAAGCCATAGCATGTATAGCAGGCACATCCCAGCAAAATGCTCAAGGCAGATGAGCTAAACCAGGATGAGGGTAACTAATAAGCCTCAAACCTGTCAGTGAGTTAGGGAGATATCTACTCCAAGCACGTGAAGACTTACCTTGGAAGGGGCAGATGAGAGTAATTTGTTCCAGCTGTAATGAAGGCATTTGAAGCAGGAGCTGTGGAGTGTTTAGAACTTGGTCAGGTATCAAAGATATCAAGGCCATCCACTACATCCCAGGCCATCAGCAGTCATTCTGACTTTTATCTTCCCATTAGACTCTAGAAAAGAGAGTGAGGCTAATGACTTTGTGTAACTCTGATTCACTTAAATTTAATCCATGAACAAATCAAGATATCACATTTGTCATTGCTCCTCTTTAAAAATGAAGGATAAATAACAATTCTAATTGGGAGAGAATCCATTTATGAGATCAGATACAGGGGAGAGGGAAAGGTCTAGGAGTCTTCAGGAACCTTTTGATTACTAATGTTTGTTTGCTAGGTGCTCCTGAGTTTCCTTCTCTGCCATGCAAAAGATGATATGAGATTATCTTTCCATGTCTTTCTCTCCTCCCATGACTTTCCAGTCTACCTGATCACTTTATAATTTATTGAATTTTTGTCTTCCTTCTCTTTTAGTTCTCATTGTGCTGCTCAGTACCATTCCTCTGTTTTCTCACTTCTCTTCTCTATTAGCTTCATCTTTTGTTATCTTTTATCAACAGGACCATAGGCTGAGAAATAAACTCTGTTTAAGAAGCAGTTGTGTTCATCACTGATGTCCCCCAGGTACATACTACGTATCAAGATTTTTTAAAGAGTTGTCTTTATATATTGTGAAGAACAAAAATTCCTTAAATATCAACTAGGTGCCAGGCACTGTGGCAAATATTTAACTCCTTTGAACCTCACAATAACCCTGGGAGGTAGGCACTATTATTTTATGCTAATATATGATCTAATAACATTTTAATTTTATAACTATACATTACATTGCATTGTATCATATCATTTGTATCATGACATCTTATATTATCTTATTATTATTTAAGGAAACCGAGGCAGAAAGAGATTAAATAACTTGTCCATGTTCCTATAGCTAATAAGTGTCTGAGCTCATATTTGAACTCAGGTCTTCTTGACTCTTGGACCAGCTAAAATATATTAGATTTAGAGATAAGTAGTTCTTTTTCATCCTGGGGTGGGGTGTGGGGAGAAATCTCCAAAGATGCCTCTCTTCTTTACAAACCCCTCACTCTCACAATTCCTCAGTAAAATTAGAGTTTTCTGTGAATTATTCTATGGTACATTGCTCTTAAAGGAGTAGCATAATGTAGGAGATTTAGATACTTGGTCTTTGACCCTGGAAGACCTAGGTTCAGATTTTGCCTCTGACTCAAATTGGCTGTGTGATTGTGGGCAAGTCACTTAACCTTTTAAAAAATTATCTTCTGTCTTAGAATCAATACTGTGCATTGATCTCAAGGCAGAAGAGCAGTAAAAACTGGGCAGCGGGGGTTATGTGACTTGCTCAGGGTCACCCAGCTAGGAAGTGTCTGAGGTCTGGCTTTTAATCTTCTGAGCCACTTAGTCATTTAACTTAGTAATGCTCTAGGCAACTAGGCTCTAAGTTACAGAGAAGGTGCTGACCTCCTTTGGTAGAGAGTTTTCAAAGACTATTATGAATTAGACCAAGACATAGGTCTAGTCCTTATCCTTATCTATTTATTTCTTACTGTCACCCTCTTTAGGAGGCAGGAGTAGGATAATAACAAGATCAAGGCAGGGGTAGGATAACAACAAGATCAAAGCTTCCTTACCTGATTCCTGACTCTGGAAATAGGAAGATACTTGGTCATGCAGTGATTAGTGATCCCAGCACTCCCTTCACCTGTCTGCTAAGATTATGGTTCCCATATGTTCTTTTGAATCTTTCCCCCTTTCATGGCAATGTGGTCCTGAAGTCCTCTTGACCTCCTTATCACTCTTTCTCTGATGCTCTGTTATCTATAACTTTGGCTTCCACTCTCTTATCTATTGCCTAGTCTCCTTCAATCTCCGCCACAATTCCACCACCAATCCTCACCTCACAATCTTCAGGCTCATTATGTTTCCCTGAATTTCTCATTTCAGTCAGATCTGGATGTTGCTGCAGCTGTTGTTACTGGAGAGACTGCTATTATTATAGACCGCCATGGAATTTTGAGCTTCTGGGTAAGCATTCATGAGCTATAAAGAGCATCCTTTACAAACTATTTGATTTAACTGGGCAGCTTCAATTGGCACCTAGAGCTATGGTCACCTCTAGAGAAAATTTGCCTAAGAATAACAAGGGAATGGGGTCAGGGAGCATGTTGCTCATCATCCCTTCTTCAGCTCTATCAGAAAAAGCATCAGAGCCAGGCTATGTCCCCAGCAGGAAAATCTGCTCTAGGTTAACATTAGTCTGACTGTTCTATATTGCCCCTGAAACTTTTCCCTAGCTACTCTACTGATGCCAAAGTGAACTACTCACCTCTATGATTGTGTTTTATTGACCATCCCACACTGCCATGGATTTCCCATTGCCTTTAATGTTTTGCAGATAGCGATAGTCATGATGACACAGCTGCTGAGGTGAGATCATGTTGGTATTAGAATCAAGAAGACCTGGATTCACATCCCACTTAATATCTTTTCTGTTTTGGTGAATTTGGGAAAATCACTTTAATATCTACTGTAGCTGCATCAGGCAATTCCCTGAGACTTTGAATTTTAAACTTGTAGGATATCTGCATCAGTGCTGATGTTCTCAGCTAGCAGTTCCCAACAAAGATCCTTCCTGTTTGGGAAATAATCATTAGAGCAACAATTCATACTTATTTAGCACTTAAAGGTTTATAAAATAATTTTCTCACAGAAGCCTAGTAAGGTAGGTAGTTAATAATAGCTGGTACTTAATAAAAATAGCAAATAAATGGAAACTAAATTTGAATCCATTTTGCTGCTCATTGGGGTAGATTGATATGTAGCCCAGGAGGTCTTCCCTCACATAAATGATACTTGCTTCATTAATCTCAATTCCCACTTAGTCTATACTTTCTCATCCCCATGTACTTCTCAGAATCTATATTAAATCCAGTCTGATCAGTGATCTCTTATTTGCTTCCTATTCTGTCTACTTAGGATTATCTAGTTCTTATTGCAACTAAAGTGTAGATTTTACTAATATAGATAGCTTTGGGAGAAGAACCTCTCCACAACTCTTAGTCACAGAAAGCTATTTAGAGGTATTGAGAAGTTGAATGATTTTCCCAAGGTTGCACAGCCAATATGGGCCAGAGGCAGGATATGAACTCGGGTGTTTCTGGTTTCGAGGCTATCTTTCTATCTACTATGAATCACTGCCTCTAAGCCATCAATGTTGTTGTTCACTTGTTTCAGTCTTGTCCGACTCTTTATGACCCTATTTGAGGTTTTCTTGGCAATGACACTGGAATGATTGTCTATTTCTTTCCCTAACTTATCTTACAGATGAGGAAACTGAGGCAAAGAGGGTTAATGACTTGCTCTGGGTCACACAAGTAGTAAATGTCTGAGGCCAGATTTGAACTCAGGGAGAGGAGTTTTCTTGACTCTAGGCCTGGTTCTCCATCCATTGTCCCAAATTATCAATATAAATGTTACAGAGATTCTGGAGTAGTTCTGCATGACTCTAACAAAAAAAAAACCCCAACAACAACAACAAAAAAAGCTGAACTCTCAAGATCCATAGAGGCTTACTTTTCTCTTATTGAAATTTACACCTAGGTAATTTGTGTGTTGGCCATTGTTATTGTTTGACTCCAATTTTAGCTATTCAAATTACATCACACTTCTCCTTCAACACATATGTTTCTAATTCAGCAACTCTGTATATTTACATTTTATACAAAACACGTTTAAACATTCACTTTCCATTTGCATCTGCCTTTGGTTCCTTATAGGAAAAAAAAGTCACACAACAGAGAAGTATGGGTGAGCACTTTTTTCTTATCTTACCTTCTGAATTTTCAGTTATTTTTTTCTTTCATTTTTGGATCATGTAATAATGGCAGCGTTTTGTAACCTTGAAACACAACATAAATATGAACAGTCATGATAGGGCATTCTGTCATTTTAGCTTTCAAAGTATTTTGCAAATACTCTCAATCAGTCTATGGGCAGGTAGATGATGCAGTGGATAGAGCACTAGACCTGGCCTCAGACACTTAATAGCTGTGTGATCCTAAGCAGGCTACTAAACCTGATTTTCCTCAGTTTCTTCATCTGTAAAATGATCTAGAGAAGGAAATGGCAAATCACTCTAATATCTTTGTGAAAAAAAAACACCACAAAACAACAAATAGGGTCATGGGTTGCTAGACATAACTGAAATGACTGAATGAAAATAAATGAATCAGTCCACAAACCTATTTTAAGATTTACTATGTTCCAAGCATTGTATTGAGTGATGTGGATATAAGAAAGACCATTAATAAAGGCTAAATGAATGAATCTATTTTATGATAACTATTTTTGCTATATCACCAGATCACTAAAGGTGCAGCTCAGTGACAGACCCTTTTCCCACCAATTCTGATAGTAAAGAGAGGCTTTCTATCATAAACCAGGAGGAAGACAAGCAGCACGATTGACTCTTTCTGCAGAATTTATTCAGATAAAGACTATTTAGGGCAGTGAAAAGTGGGTTATTCTTCTTGTAACCAAATACTGACAGCAACCACTTTGAATCATGGGATCATAGATTTAGAGCTGGAAGAGACCTTGTATGAGGAATTGAGGCTCAAAGAAATTATTTTATGTGTGTGTGTGTGTATACATGTTATATATTACATGTATACATGTAATATATAACATGTATACATGTGTGAACATGTTATTTCTCCAGGTAGAAGGTAAGTTGCTTGATAACAGGGAATGTTTCAATTTTATTTTGTTCCTCCAGAACTTACCTCAATGTCTGATATATAGTAAATACTTAATAAATGTCTGTTTATTTGCTTTGATTTGATTAAGTAGTTCCCTGAAAACACACAGAAAATAAATAGTAGAGCTATAATTTGAATCTCAGCCTTCCCACTTTATATCTAGTTCTCTTTTTTGCATCAACGTGATGACTATTTCTCCAGGATACAGGAAGACCTCATTTTACATGAACTCAACACACCTTAATTCAGGTAAATGAGATTTGCAAACAATAAAATAAAGGCAGAAAAATACATAAAATGAATATTTTAAATTATGTGCTAAATCTTTGCCATTTTCCCAAGCAGCATAAAGTCTTACAGTAGTTCATCCATTCATGACTGACTTGGATGGGGGAGGGGTAACATGGGGGGTGGGAGTAGTTTTAGCTAATCTAGGGGGGTGGTGCTCATGGCACCAACAGCTTAATAATGGGGCAGCTGATCCAGGAGGTGGCTGGTTGGGTGGGTAGGGAAGGGGGGAAAAAGGGTGGCTGGTCTCAGAGGTGGGAGTCCTAGTGTCTGGCAGGCTACAGAAGAAGGAGCATTAGGGTGCTGCAGGTCCCCAGTTAAGTTCTATCCAAACACTGTTGAATTAAGAGCTGGAGCCACGGCACACGTTCTGTGTTAGTATGAGTCATTACCTTGCTTTACACCAAAACATTAGCTTCTGTATCTGTCTTTGTCAAGGAGTTCTTCTTCATAACAAGTTGTGTCCATGTCAGAGCAGTGCTTCTCTTTGTTTCATTAATGCTATTTAGCTATTAATAATGTCTGCAGAATTGAAGAGTAGAGATGCTGGTAGCTCTGATGAAGTGAAGAAAAGTTGTTAACATGCCTATATGTAGGGAATACTTATTAAGCAATGCATTTTACTGTTATGCATGATTTTTCAATTTTCTTGAAGGGCGTTGGAATGTATTGGTTGTATAAAGCAAGATATTATTGTTTATTTGTTTATATTCTTGACTCTAAATTGATGCTCAAGGACATGTGAAGGAGAAGGAAGACCAAGTCACTTTTTGGTGGGTTTAATTTTTAAGTAATGAGTTAAGATTTAAAATTTTTAAAAAGGATAGGCATATCACTAACTTTCTATGTTATTTGTTTTTCAGACTCAGTTTCTTAATCTGTAAGATTATGTTAGCAAGCTCTTAATGGTCATTTGAATGCCCTGTTTTAAGGTCTTAGATATAAAACAAATCAATGTATAAATCATGACTCTACTATTTAACTCTCTTTTGGCATGGTTGATGGGTTTGTACATTAAAGAAGGTTACCTTTCTCTAATCCTTAGTGCATTTTTGTTTTAGATGATATGGGTTTTATGTTCAAGACTCCTTCTGTGCCTAGGGCATTAAAAATACTCCTTGAACACAGTTTTTCTCCAGATCCAGGGTTATTCAGTGATTCAATCTACTATTAACCTCATCTTCTTTGACCTCCTGCAATTCATTAACCTGTTCACATTTTTCTACTGCTGTACCTTCTGCCCAGTACAATACACAAATCAATCTGTTTTCAAAGAGACTTGCCTCTATTCATTTGTCTTTCAAAGCACCCCGGGCTTTTCCTTTCCAGCACATCAATTATTGCCTTCGAGCCCCCAACAGTCCTATTTGGCCTAGAGTTTTAACTCCTGCTTTGTACAGGTAGAGAAAGGAAAAAAACCCAACCATCCATAATTTTAGTTATTTGTTTGAATAGCCCATTTAGAGCAGCTGTGAAATAAAAGAATATATTACATCCTAATCTTGAGTTCTAAGGCAATGTAGAAATACCGTGAAGCATCCAAGGTCCATGTATTTTTTTCAGGGAATATTTTAGAAACTTACACTGATGGAGTTAATAAAGCCAGGATATGCTAATCTTAGCCAGGAGAAAATGAGAACCTTCATTTCTGCCTGCTGGATATTTTCCTCAGGAAATCCTTGTACTCATTACTCCTGTCAAACATGGTAATGTGCCTGTAAATTTCAGTTGATAGAACACATATCACTTAATCAGTTGCTTTAAAGGTATGCAAAATCATCAAATCATGAAAGAATGACTACTAAGTAGCCACAATGGCTCCTGGAGATGATCCAGGAAAAGACTTCCCAACTTAGAAAGAAATGCAAAGAGAATTCTGTCTTCACTGTCTAGTTAAAACATTCTGGTGATTCCAGAAAGATGGTCATTTATGATTTGCAGTCACCTCCCAGTCTGGAACTAGTTGGAGAGACTAAAAACTCTTGTTGTTTTCAATTCTTATATATTATATATTTTTTCTGACATATGCCTTTTCTCAGACAAGGGACTCATTTCTCATATATATAAAGAGAATTGAGTCAACTTTATGAGAATATATGTCATTCCCCAATTCATAAATGGTCAAAGAATATGAACAGGTAGTACTCAGATAAAGAATTCAAAACTATCTTTAGTCATATGAAAAAAATGTTTCAAATCATAATTAAACACAAATTAAAACAACTTTGAGGTCTACCTCACAACTATTAGACTGGCTAATAGGACAAAAAGGGAAAATGATAAAATGTTGAAGGGCACTAATACACAGTTGGTGGAGCTATGAATGGATTCAATCATTCTGGAGAGCAATTTGGAACCATAACCAAAGGACCATAAAACTGTGCATATCCTTTGACCCTTACTAGCAATATCCTTACTAGGTCTATATCTCAACGAGGTCAAAGATAGGGGAAAAAGATCTACTTGTACAAAAATATTTATAGCAGCTATTTTTGTGCTGGCAAAAAATTAGAAACCAATGAGATATCCATCAGGTAGGAACTGGCTGAACAAGTTGTGGTAAATAATTGTAATAAAATACTATTGTGTCATAAGACATAACAAACAAGGTGAACACAAAATATCTGGAAAGACATCTGAAGTAATGCAAAGAACTAAGAGAATGTTGTACACAAAAACAACAATAATGTATGATGATCAACTAACTGTGAATGAGAAACCACTGAATAACAACAAATCATTTAGCTCTTCTGTTTTCTGGGCAATTCTCTAACATTATAAATTTCAAACAAACTATCTGAATCTAATACTGGTCATTGCCTTTTGTATGAGTTCAGTGGTCTTTTGTTTTTATTTAGATGATTATGGTTAGTCTATATACAGTTCTTCAAAGGGTCTTGAGTACTAACTCAATTTACTTTCTTATATGTGTATCCACCTTTGATCAAACATTTATTTCTATTTCCTGTGCATACACTCTGTTCTTTCTACAAAAGAAGTAGATAGCATATTTTCTATTAGTCAATGGACTTACCATGTGCCAGGTCCTGTGGTAGGTAGGGAAAATATCAATCATTTCTTTCTATTCTTTGTACACAGTATGGATTTGCCCTGCTATTACTGCAAAAGGAGATACCATGTTCATTTCAATGTGAATTCAAAACAGCACAGTAGTTTCACTCTCAGAATTTGAATGATTCCATATGTGTTCTTACTTTCACAGATTTTTGAGGGAAAGAACCAGAGGAAGGTTTTGAAAGAATAGACCCAGAGTTCAGGTTCACCTTGTCATCCCATCTCTAGATTATTATTGCAATTAAAGTCAGCATCAAAGTTGCAGACCTCCCTTCCACTCCCTCCACCCCCCAGTAGAGATTTGGGGAGTCAATTCAACAGTCAGTTTTAATTAATTGTTACTTATCCTCCTGTTTCATGGGTGTTAGTTTTACTTCCTCAATTCTCAAAGATTCTAAAAACCTTAAGTGCATGGATCATATTTATATTTTTAAAAGTCCTCCGTAGATCAAGTTCATAGCACTTATAGGCACTACACAGAAGGCATTTAATATTTGACTACTTAGTAAATACTTCTTGTTATTTACTCTCAGTGAGAAGCAGCATGAAGAGGGGCTAGAAGTCCAGTCTAGCAGACATGGAAGTACTGACTTAAGTCCTTTATCAGCACCTTGACCATCCTTTCCACTCTGGAGCCTGAATTTCAGAATCTCAGGAACAGTAGTGCCTTCTGAACCACCAGACTTAATTCTTTGGCTTAGCTCCAAGACCATAATTTTTTGGGAGGATTATTGTGGATGGAGGTCCCACTTTCCTCATCACCACTAGTAGCAAATGCTGACCAATTGCCATCAGAAGGCAGATAGGTGTAGAAATCCTGGGAGTGGTGGCATTCCCCAGAGTACTAGCACTGCTTTCAGCCCAGCTCCCATACCTAACATTCAGAGATTCAATTCCTGTGGAAAAGGGGACAGCTGTCCTTACCAACCACCACATAGAGGGCAGCAAACTGACCTAGCTGAAGAAGCAAGATATCTTGAGTGAGAGACAGGAGGTATCATGTGCCAAGCAAACCAAACCACTGCTGTCTTGATGATCATGTCCCCTCAGATGCTGATGTAGACAGCTCAGGATCCTGCGTCCTTAGATCCTTTGGAATAGCAATAATTATAGTCTAGTACTGTGATGGCGAACCTATGGCAAGGGTGCCAAAGATGGCACACAGAGTACTCTCTGTGGGCATATGGATACCCTCTCTGTCCCCCCACCCCTTACTAGAAAGACAGAGGGGACTTGAGTGGAGCTGTTCCTCTCCCCCTCTCCACTGTGCCTGATATTTTTTTCACATTCTCCACCCCTTTGCCCAGCAGCCAATGGGAACACACAGTGGGTAAGGTAAGCAGTTCACAGGTGGCAGAGCTGAAGGGGAGTGGAGTGCTTGGGCCACTCCTCTCCCCCTCTACATTTGCTGAGGACATTCCTCACTTCACCCACTCCTCCATCCAGCATTTCAGTGGGAATGCTTCCTCCCTCCCCTGTGTGGGGTAAGGGGGGGAAGGGCATGGTGTTCCTGGTACTTGATGAGGGGGAGAGGCACAGCAATTAGTTTGGGGGGTTGGGTGGGGGCAGGACTCAGAGCTTCATCTCTGAAAGGTTTGCCATCATTGGTCTAGTACCTGAACAATCATTGTAGGAAGAAACCCCTGAGGGCCATTAAAGAGAATTCTTACAAGAAAAGTCAAATCTTTTATCATCAGAAATTGATATTAATTATTAATATGACTGATCAATCATTATCATTGGAAATGACTTTAAAGAAGAGGCATTTCATTTACTTTGCCTCTGCAACCTAAGGATCCTGGGACTTTTTCATTTAAAATACAGCTGAAATATTCTTTTTTTTTGTTGTCTCTCCTATTTGAATGTGAAGTTCTAGAGACCAGAGACTGTCTTACTTTTCTAACTGTATTTCCTGTACTTATTAAAATATTTTACACATCATAAATGCTTGATAAATTTTTCATTCGTTTGTTCATACACTGATTGCTTGACTTTATACACATCTTAGTACCTCCAAATTACTGTCTAAGGCCCTAACTTGTGTAATAGGTATAGGCATTAAAAGTTGACAGCTTGGCTAAGGACCTGAGAAAGAGGTCTTGGGTTTGGTTTCTCACAACTGATCCAGAGATGTCTTCAGGATACCAGGAACCAACTCCTTCACAGCCAATGATCCAAAAGTAAAAGGTAGGGAAAGATGCCTGCAAACTGTTCACCAGAACACAGGCCTCTTCCCTACTCAGAGTTGACTTGCAGGATGATATCTTCAGTCTTTACAACCTTCACCAATCTCTAAGATCTCAGGTCAAATAGGGACTGCTGATTGCACTTCTGCTCCAAACCCCTCTCAAAACAGCAATGTCTGTTGCTTAGCTCTTTCCTCTCTCTCCCTACATTCCAATTAGAATGTCCATGACTTCTAGCAAAGGCTTTCCCTAATATGCTTGCAAAAATCTGCTTTTAATACTTTTAAAGCCTATACCTATTACAGTTGCAGGACAATTGCCAATGCATTTTGGCAGTTATATAGAGGGAGTCTCAATGAAGAGTCCTCTGATCAACGGAATCACAGAACTTTGAAAAAAAATTACTAAAAAATTTACTCATTTGGTAAATGCTTTAAAAAGTTAAGAAATTTGTCCAGTTCATATCTCAAATGTATCTGTGGTAGAACTGAATTATAAGCTCAAGTCTTCTAACTGGAAGTCCAGAGTTCATCTATGCCCCTTAAACTACACTTAGGGAACTCCTATTGAAACATGTTAATATAGTACTTATTCTAGAAAAGTACCCAATTATGTCTCCCATTTATCTCTTCCTTTACCTATTGATGCACAAGAACTTTTAGAGAAAGGAATTCTGATTTTTACTAATTTATAAATCTAATGCATTAAAGAAAAGTTTTGTCTTTACATTTACAAATTACTCCCTTTATGTAAGAGGTCTTCTGTAACAAGTGAAATTAATAATACAGTGACCTTCTCTCAAAATGCATGCAACATTTCATATTCATAATACCCCTCTTCTAGTTAATAAAAAAGTAACAGAAATCTACTTTTTCTCCCTCTCTACCTTCCATAGGAAAAAAAGAAAGACAAAAAATTTTTTGGGGGTAACATATGGAGGGCCAAGCAAGACAAATTCTCTCAATGGCTACACAAATTCATAAATGTGCACATATCATAGATTATATACCATGACCAGGATGGATTTGTAATGAGGATTTAATGTTCATCTAATATTAGGAAAATTATAAAATTAATTAACCATACTAATAATTAAATCAACAAAACCATGTGATTATATCAATAGTAGCAGAATATTAATTTCTGTTTAAAAAGCTAGAAAACAGAAATAAGTTAACCTTTCCTTAGAATGATAAGTTTTATACCTTTAAAATTAAGAATTGCTATTTTTAATGTACATAAACTAGCTCTTTTATTTATTTATTTTTGGTTTGGGATTCTAATTAATTAATTAATTGATTAATTTAGAGCATTTTCCCATGGTTACAGGATTCGTGTTCTTTCTTTTCCCCCTCGCCCCCATAGCCAACACACAATTCTACTGGGTTTTACATGTGTCATTGATCAAGATCTATTTCCATATTATAGATATTTGCACTAGGGTGATTGTTTGAGTCAATATCCCCAGTCATATCCCCATCAACCCATGTGATCAAGCAGTTGTTTTTCTTCTGTGTTTCTACTCCCATAGTTCTTCCTCTGAATGTGGATAGCATTTTTTTCTCATAAGTCCCTCAGAGTTGTGCTGGATCATTGCATTGCTGCTAGTAGAGAAGTCTATTACATTCAATTGTACCACAATTATATCAGTGTCTGTGTATAAGGTTCTCCTGGTTCTGCTCCTTTCACTCTGCATCAATTCCTGGAGGTCATTCCAGTTCACATGGAATTTCTCCAGTTCATTATTCTTTTGCTAGCTCTTTTTTTAGAAAATTCAGGGGCAAAACATTATCACCACTTTTACTTGATATAGTACTAATAACACTGTCTATAGAAATAAGACAAAAAATAGAGAGAATTAGCATAGATATAGAAGAAAAATATTGCTGCATTTTTGCAGATAAATGATGGTATACTTAAAGAACACCCACAAATCAACTAAAATTAATTTCAGCAAACTTTCTAGATATAATATCGACAGCATTTCCATCAGTAGAAATGAGCAAAAAGAGATAAAGAAATTCCATTTGAAATTACTATAGAATGTATAAAAATACTTGGTAGTTGATCTTCAGGGGTAGTTAGTTAGGTAACATAGTAGATAGAGTACTGGGCCTAGAGTCAGAAGACCTAAGTTTAAGTCTGGTCTCAAACACTTACTAGCTATGTGACCATAGGTGAATTGCTTAACCCCATTTGCCTCAGTCTCTTCATCTGTAAAATGAACTAGAGAAGGAAATGGCAAACTACTCCAATATTTTTGTCAAGAAACTACCAATGAGATCACTGAAGAGTCAGACATGACTTGACCAAATGACAAAAAAGTCTACCTTCCAAGATATACATTAAAAAACTATGAAAGTACAATTAAAAATAATTGTTTTTTGAAATAATGAGAGACTGAAATAATTAGAAAAATATTAATTATTTGTGGGCAGGATGAGCAGATATAATAAAAATGATAATACACACAAACTAATTTCCTCATTCAATGCCATACCAGCCTAATCACCAAAGAATTACTTTGTAGAACTAGAAAAAATAATAATATTCATGTAAAGGAAGAGAAGAAAGTTCAAGAATCTCAAAAGAACTAATGCATTATTTAACTTCTTCAGCAAGGCCAAGTCAACCTGTTGAACATTGTTATCCATTATCCTCTACTTAAATAAAACCCTAAATTGAATGGGCATGAAACAATTTTAACTATTTACTAATCTAATTGTTTAAGGAAACAGACATTACTGACATCTATCACTGCTATTTTTAGTAATGGTTTGAATAATTTTTATCAATCTATTTCATTAATTAATATGGAATCTATGCAAAAGTGTTTAAGGAAGAGGAATCGAGTTGTGATCCTATTTTACAGGTACAAGTTGAACTACCCATGTATTCAGAGGTTCATCACGAGTGAGTAGAACCAAAAGTTACTTTAGTCTGAAGTAATTTCTTCTTTTCTTCATAAAAATCTTTCTATCATGTATTTTCATTTCAACCCATAGTCAACCCCTGGAATCATTATTTAGAGGCTTTTGAAACTTTTGCCCCCTGAATTGGCAGCCAATCCAGACAAGTGGGAGTGGAATCTCATAATTCATTTTGGTACTATTCCAGATTTATCCCAAGTCACTGAGTAGGAAAACTGTTATCTCAAATAAATAAAAGAAACATATCCCTGTATTATGAGGGGAAAACCATAAGTATTCTGCTTCATCAAATTTAATGATATATGTAACTTAAGAAAGAGTGGATTGGGTAATAGGTATAGCTGATATAGAGCTGGTCTTGGAACTGAGAAAATCTGGATTCAAATATGTACCTTGGCACACTCTACCAGTATGATCCTAAGGAAATCATTAAATCTCAGGACCCTAGGCAACTCTCTAAAACTCTGAAGTTGCAAATGAAGTTGTCAACAAGCATTATTAAAGTGCTCATGGGTCTGGAGGCTGAAATACTTCATTTCAAATCTGTCTTCAGACACTTACTAAATGTGTGGTCCCGGGCAAGTTATTTAAGCTTATTTGCCTCAGTTTTCTCAACTGTTAAAAATGACCTGGAGAAGGAAATGACAAACCACTCTAGTATCTCTGCCAAGAAAACCCAATGTGGACATGAAGAATCAGACATCACTTAAACAACCGAATAACAACATAGTGCCAGTCATTTTATTAAACTCTGAAAATACAAATACAAGTCAAAACAATTCTTGTACTCAAAGAGTTTCCTAATGGGGGAAGAAAAGGAAAGAAGGAAAAAAGCATTGTTAACCATTTACTATTTTTCAGTTGCTGTGTTAAATACTTTATAAATATTAACTTATTTGTTTCTCACAATAAGCAAGGGAGATAGGTACTTTCATTATGTCTATTTTTATCATTGAGGAAACTGAGACTGTCTGTTTTAAGTGACATGTTCAGGGACACAAAGCAAGTGTCTGAGGAAAGATTTGAACTCTGGTTCCTGGCAAAGCATAGTGCTCTATCCACTGGGTCACCTAGTTGCATCTAGAAAGCTGTAAAAGGAGACAGTTTGGTTGGTGTGGAGATATGGTAACTGACAAGGAGGTATAATAGAAAGAATTCAGAAAAGTCCAGAGAGTAGCCAGGAAAGGAATGAAGAGATGACTAGCATAAAGTTACTTCTTTAAAATGAAGGTTCTGGTAGGAACCAGCTAATCAGAGAAAGAAAGATTTCAGGACTAGAGAGTACTTCTAGCATGTAAAGTCTAGGGGTGGATTGAGCTTTAGGGTAAAGAAGTTTATGGAATATTTTCGTAGAGAAGACTACAGAGGAAGGAAACAGTGGCATTTCTTCTTTTAGGGAAGTTTTCTTACAAACATTCCCTAGAGAGCTAAAATCACAGGTCTCTCCACCACAGCTTACATAGATATAATTTCAAAATGCTATAAAGAGATAATACTATAGTTATATAAAAGCTTCTTTGTTTGTTTCTCACATTTCATTGTCATCACTAAAATCTTTTAGTTATTTCTTTAAACAGGTATGGAAGGGAAAATTGAGTTTATGTTCCACTTTCCAAAATAGCAAAATCTAGTAAAATGCCTTTTTTCTTTCTTTCAGCAGTCAATAAACATAAACAAGGCTATTTTTTTCTTGGAAAATTGGAATTCTGAGAGTTAGTATTCTATTCCCTGTAAGGCAGTCTCTTTTTTTGTAGGCAAAATGTACACCATACCATGTACATTCTTGCCTCAATCGTTCTACACATGCTATTTCCCTGCTGGCACAGTATCCTTATTTCTGTGTATCAATTCAAAACTTACCTATCCTTCAATGTACAGCCCACATTAAATTTCCTCTCTTAAGACTCCATTTCTCACTGATTTCTTTCATCTTTAAATTTCTACTCTGCTTTTAGTTAATACTACACTATAAAGGTATAGCACTCATATATATGTATATTTATATATGTATATAATAATAGTAGCTAACATTTATAAAAATGCTTCCTATGAACCAGGCGACATACTAAACTCTTCACAATTATTCTCTCTCTTCTGATCCTCACAACCACCCCTGGGAGGTGGATGCTATTATTATTCCCATTTTACAGAGGAGGAAACTGAGACAATTAGAGTTGAAATGAATTGCCCAGGATTACAAAACTGGTAAGAGCTTGAGGTCATATTTGAACTTGGGTTTTAGATAGATATTCATCTATGAAAATGAATGAATGAATATCTAACTACTTCTCTACTCACCTCCCTACCTTCCTATCTCTCTTTTCCTCTTCTCTGTCAGTTTCTCTTTACCTATCTATCATTTTTAAGCAAATCTAGAGATCTGATGGAGATGAATTCCCAATAAAGTATGCCATTCCAAAGAGTCTCCTTCCTAGAGTATACTCTGTTCGTGGATATCTTTCTAGAAGAATGCCTCTGGAACAAACTCAATATACCATTATTCATATTATTACAATTCAGTAAATCCATTACATAGATTTGTAGCATCACAGTCAGCATTTTCTATATCACCCGTCATGCCTCCCTTTACAAATGTAGCAATATGTAAAATTCCTCAGGCTTACAGGAAGCCAGGTTACATATAGAGATACACAAATGTATATAGCTCATTAATATATTATGTCAAATATGTCAAACTCTGTGTTGTTCAGCTGAAACAGAGATTATTTGGATACAATTTCCTTTCTTGAAAGCAATGCATCATTGTGCATTTGTATGCTGGTGCCTTTATGTTACTCCTGTTGATTAGACTTAGCATCCTATCCAATCAATTAATGGCTAGTTTAATTTCTGAGTCAAAAGCTTAAGAATAGGATCCTATGAAGATCTTCCCTTGAGGCTGGTCTAGAAGCTGAAGAAAATAAAGAAAGCATCATAAGTTGTAAAAATGTTTTCCAATATCTCTTAGAAACTATTAGTTGGGACCTGGGATTTCATCAGCAGTGTAGATTTCAAATTCTGGTAAGGAAATTCCCTCTGCCAAGGTCAATTGTCAATCAGCAGCTTAGCTTAGAGAGTTGCCTGGTGCATAGATAAATTAAATGACTTGTCCATAGTTACATACTTGGTAAAAATATTAGAACCAGAACTTATCCTGAGGTCTGTTTGACATCAGGGATAATCTACCCACTATATCATGTTGGACCTCATAATTTATACTCTGATTCTTTAGCAT
This sequence comes from Gracilinanus agilis, assembly GCF_016433145.1. Classification (NCBI taxonomy): domain Eukaryota; kingdom Metazoa; phylum Chordata; class Mammalia; order Didelphimorphia; family Didelphidae; genus Gracilinanus; species Gracilinanus agilis. Next base: position 357,105,763 of record NC_058132.1, read on the forward strand.
TTTATCTCCTCAACAAAATTATAATCTTCTTGAAGTAGGGGGCATCTTCCCACTTTTCTTATCCTCTATTGCAGAAAGAATAGTGCTATTGCTACAATTAGGTAAACAATATTTACTAGATTGTTATCCAAAACCTAGGCAGATTTTTTTTCTTAACTCTAAAAAAATTTTTATAAATATATTTTATTGATACTTTCATCTTCATATAACATTTTAGAGGGAAAACCCTCTACCTTTAAACTGAAATGGAAAAAAAAGAAAAGTAAAGAAAAGAAAAGCATAGACAGCAATGACTGATATCATGCAAGAGATTGTAAATTAATTCATTTTGGTCTTTGTATCTCCAGCATAAAGCACCATACTTGGCACATAGTAAGTGCTTAATAAATGCTTGTTGACTGTGATTGACACAGTGCTTACATTGACAATCTGTTGGGTCTTTATGAGGATGAACCATTTACATTTTAATGGAGGAGATTTTAAGAGTTTCTTTTCCTTCCTTCCTTCCTTCCTTCCTTCCTTCCTTCCTTCCTTCCTTCCTTCCTTTGAATAAATGTTGTATATTGGTTCCGAGGCAGAAGAGCAGTAAAGGCCCGGCAATGGGGGTTAAGTGACTTACCCAGGGTCATACAGCTAGGAAGTGTCTAAGGCCAGATTTGAACCCAGGACCTCCCATCTCTGGGCCTGGCTCTCTATCCACTGAACTACTTAGTTTTGCCCAACATTTTAATTAGTCTTCTGATGACCCAAGGGATTATAGAGGTATTTATTACAAAATATCCATAAAGAGTTTTAGTCTTATAAAGATGATATGACAAAATACATATCTAGACAAGTGCAATTCCCTCTCCTCCCCCTCCCTTACCTCTCCACTATAAAGAAGAAGGTATGTTTCATTTTCTCTTCTTTAGGATCTTCATTGATATTTCTGTTAATGGGCTTCTTTTTAGAATGATAGAGTCATTGTGTATATTGTTCTTTTGTTTTTGCTTATTTCACTGCCTCAAATCATGTACTAGTCAAGTTTTCAAGAAGTATTATGACTAGTTTCCCATAAGGAATACTATTTATGCTTTAACTTCTTTAGGGTCCTGAGCCTCAGACTAATTATCAAACCATGCATCACTCTGATGATTGACTTTTAAGAGATATTACTAATATCTTAAAGATGCCTTTTTTATATATCTTCTCCCATAAATAGTTCTGGAATACAAACACATTGAGGTAAGACAAGATAAATGCTAAAATGTCTACTGTATTAATTCCTACAAAAACTTCCGATACACTGAAGGGAATAAAGATATTTTTTTGTAACCCTCACCTTCTGTCTTAGAATCAATGCTATGTATTAGTTCCAAGGCAGAAGAGAGGCAAGGGCTAGGCGATGGTGATTATGTGACTTGTCCAGGGCCACACAGTGAGGAAGCATCTAAGGCCAGATTCAAACCAAAATTTTGTCCCTAGGCCTGACCTCAATCCTCTGAGCTCCCTAGCTTCCCATAAAGATACAGACTCTTAACCTGTTTGTGTCATTGTATTTGTATGCATGTTGAAATGTTCACAGCAAAAAGATTTGCAGAGGAAGCGCTCCTTACACTTTGTGAAGTTAAGGATAGCTCAACATAGTCATCTCCTTTCCTTCAATGCTTGAAGCTGCCTCAGGGACCTTATTTATTGCACATAAAGATAATCATATATACCAATAAAATATTATGAGCATTGGCAAATTTCCATGACTCCCTTATTGTGATTTTCTTACTTGTAGCAGGCTAAAAAATATTAGCCCCTTTCTGGAGACAGAAGGTGATTCCCTTCACCAGTTGTTGAATCCATAAGCCTGACTGAGCTCTTATTGTGACCTAGTGTAAGTCTGCCCTGTTTGATTTCACTAATGGCAGAGAGATCAGGAAGGGGTGGACACCATTGAGACCCTGCAGGGGAATGAGGAATAAGCCATCTGGACCTCCAGCTGAGGCCAATTGGAAGCAGACAAGAGCTACCAGCAGGAATAGACTGGACCTGGAAGAGGGCCATCGCTGCCTAAGGAAGTGGGTTGGACTAGAACACAGAGGATGTTATGGTCTTCTAAGATATGAGGAACGTAGAAGACAACTTTTGTCAGGGTCCCAGTGGGGGCAGGGCATATTATGATTATTACCTTTTATTGAAGACCAACAAGATGCCTCGTGCTATTAAAAATATAAAAACATTCTTGATTTCTATCCAGAAAATAAGACCACAGTGTTGGGCTGGTACTTTTAGATAAAAAGGGAACCTGGGGCCTTTTCTATATGCCCTCCCTTTGACTTTTTTTTTTTTTTTTAACCCTGTGGAGAGGTTACTTTATTTGATGCAATGACTCCAGACTTTTCTTCTAATTCGAAATGTTTGGATTCTTCCTCAAAAAATTCTCCTCATTGATGTCATCGGTCCTATTTCCTTTAAAAAAAATTTCATTGATGCTCTGTGTTAGATAAAACAAAATAAAGAAACAATTACTCTTCTTTACCAATGACTCCCTCTGCATCACAATAGAAACCAGCAAATAAATACAATCAGGAAAAACAAATTGATCCATTGGTCATGTTAGAAGGTGTCTTCCTCATTCCTCACTCATTATACACCCACTGAAGCAAAAAGTAAGGGTTATGCTTCTGCCCTCCAGTGTTTAGAAGACACGACTGGTCTGCGTCTTGAAGACTTTTGGTGTTATTTTCCCCAGGTCCCTAATCATTCTAGTTTGACTCCTGCTTTAAAGGAAGAAAACAATCATTATATCATCTGCAACATTTCCAATAGAATCGAAAATTGTTAGTAATCTCTTTCTACTTGCTGGTTAATGCCCACACGGTTTAGTAGAATTATAATTCATTTTATGCATGTCGCTGTTGCAAAAATAGTTTAAAGTTTTTCTTTAACTCTTACCTTCTATCTTATAATCAATACTAAGTTTTGGTTCCAAGGTAAAAGAGCAGCAAAGGCTGGGTAATTGGGGTTAAGTGACTTACCCAGGCTCATACAGCTGGGAAGTGGCTGGATTCAGATTTGAATCCATGACCTCTTATCTCCAGGCCTGGCTTTCTATTCACAGAGCCATCTAGTCATCTAGCTGTCTCACACAAATTAAGGTTTAATTATAAAAGGTCAAGAAGGGACACTATAAACACATTTTAGCATGTAAGCTCCTCAGAGGTAGGATGATTTAATTTTTAATATTATGTATCCTGGATACCTCACACATCATTGGAACTTAAAAAATGCTTATTGAACTAAATTGATGAGGTTTAGTGAATTCTCTGCATTTTAAGTCTAAATATTTTGTGGAATTTTATTCAGGATAAGTGTTTTCTATTGTATAATTAGAAATATCTTGAATCCCTAAAAACTACATTATCCAAACTTCCTTTCTGTATTACCTACAATGCTTTTCCTTTTGCCTATGTTTGCATGGTCACGTTTTTTGTATAAGTTCTGAAGCTCTGCCTCATTCTTTCTCTTTTGCTCTTGGGAGCAGGCTAGTTAGTAACCTTTTAGTTAGTTTTCTTTGTTAGTTTATTATTAATAACAATTTAAAAATATAATATTTAGTATTTTGTATATTAATCTTAATCTCCACAATATAGAGACATAATGAAGGTAAATTATTCTTTTAAATTTAGTTTAGGCTAAAAGTAATCAATGCCTAGTCGTCACAATCATCATATTGTTTTGTGTGATGGCAGAAGGAGTTGGTAGCTATGGGGCAATTCTGCATAGGCAGGAATCAACAGGAGCAAAACTCCCAATTGTAATTGTCACTGTACGACACCAAAATAAATTGTTGGAAAGTGAAAAGTACAGTCAATAAATTGATTTTTTTTGGTAGATGCTACCAAAAACACAGTTCTATTGATCTGATTTTCTCTCTCAACTGAATTAGCTTGTTGTTTTGTCATTGTTTAGACCCTGCTTTGGGGATAATAAGAGGCCACACATACTTTATGCCCTGGGATCTTTAGGACTTCTAAATTGTTTTGCATCCTACTTCCCTGATTGATTAAAGCTATATTAAATGTACATGAAAACATATTTCCCAGGTGTTGACAAATATAAACAAGAGCAAGGCAGCTAGGTAGGTCAGTATATAGAGAGCTAGACACAGAGATGGGAGGTCGTGGGTTCAAAGCTGACCTCAGATACTTTCTAGTTGTATGCAAGTCACTTAACCCCAATTCTTGCTATTGATTCTAAGACAAAAGGTAAGAATTTAAAAATAAATGAGTGTCTTCTTAAATCCAAATACTTGAAACATTCCTGTATATGACAGTATTCAAAGTTGGCAACAACCTTAGAGAACATCTAATCGAACTCCCTTGATCAGTTCCAACAAATTCTCATCCATAGCAATGGGAAATGGGAATTGCATAGATGCTGATGTCTCATCTTAGCCAAGTGTCTTAATCTTCTCCCTATTAGCTATGCTAATAGCAAGCTAAGTGAACTGATTTTGACTTCATCTTTTATTTCCTTTTCCACTCATTTTTAGAGGTGCTACTTAAGGAGTGAAAAGGAAGTCAGAAAATAAAGGAAGATAGGAAAAGGTGAACATATTACCTGGATAATCAATCCTTGGAAAACCAAATCCTGGATTAGAGGGAATTCATTCAAGAAACCTAAAACAAATGCAACAAAATCAAAAGATAATTAGCATATGCATGGTGTGTGAATATACAAAAAACAAACAATATAGCAAAAAAATTTTAAAGGAAAATAAAAAGCTAATAGAGGAGTTAAATAGTATTGTAATAGACTATATTTCCTTTAAGAGACTATTTGCTATTGAAACATATCATGATGCTAAATTGGAAATAAAGGCTATTAAGTTTCAGTCAACCCATGAAATTATTACTGCAAACATTCATTATATTTTGAAGCTGCCTATTGACAGTCTTTTGCCTCCAGAAAACATTATATACCCTAGTCACAGTAGAACACAATCACTGTTTTTCTGATTACAAATTCATCACCATGCTCATAAGCCCATGGCAGTATTTCAAGTAATGCTTAGATATGTGAATAATTGTACAGATTTTCCTTTTTGTATGTTTGTGGGCATGTATGTAAGGTCCATTGCCTGATAAAGGGAATGTGAACAGTCCCAAAATATTGGTTTGAGTATAAAATGCTAATATTATTCTTTAAAAAAATGTCTAGAGCATAACACACTTGGTGAAAGGTGAAGCCAAAAGGAAACTCTGAACATGTCTGCAAAACAAGTTTCCCTAAGAAATATCATCTCTGTTGTTACTTTTCTTAGCAGAAATACTGGAATGGTTTGCTATTTCCTTCACCAACTCCTTTTACAGATGAGGAAACTAAGGAAAACAGAGTTAAGTGGTCTACTCAGGCTGGCCTAGACAATTAGTGAGTGTCTGATATCAAACTTGACTTTGGAAAGATGAGTCTAACTGACTCCAGGTTCACTACTGTATCCACTTCATCAGTTAGTGACCCACATATTCCTATTATCCACATTCAATATCACTGAATTTCAGGAATGGAAGACATCTCAGTGGTAATCTAGTTCAGCCTATGTTGACATACAAAATCCTCTTTTCTTTAAACTTAACTTGTCATTTATTTTTTGCTTGAAGACTTCCAAGGAAAGGACATTCTTAAAGTAGGTTGTCCCTTTTTATTTATTCATTTACCACACATTTGTTATTATTAGATATAGAAAGGAAAAGGGCATTTAAGAAAGACATCCTGAAGGTAACTTAGAAGGAAAGTTGACAATTGAAAACTCTCATACAGCTGATTAACTTCTCTATACTTCCTCAAAGCTTTATGTAATTGTTAATCTCAATGCATTAGGGCCAGATGCATGCTAGTAAGTGTTTAAAAACTGGATCTCTGAAAAAAAAACACATTGAAAGCATACACTATAAAAAAACACTTTTACCTTGTCTTAATATCAACTCTAAGACAGCAAGTGTTAGGCAATTGGGGTTAAGTCACACAGGTAGAAAGTGTATAAGATGAGATTTGAACACAGGTTTTTCTGACTCCAGAATTGGAGCTCTATACATTCTCCCACCTAGCTCGTTCCTATCCCCATTGTTAAAAAAAAATAAAACAAACAAACAAACCCCTTACCTTTCATTAAAAAAAAAAACCTGTCTTAAAATAGAAACTAAGTATTGGTCCCAAGGTAAAGTAGTAAGGGCTATGGAACTGGGGTTAAGTGTGCATACACTTTTTATTTTAATCTGTATCATTATCATTTTACATTATCTTCTCAAGGCTAGACAATCAACAAAACAAAAAACTAACCCTGATTGCCAATTTCCAAGGTGTAATGACAATTTAATGACAATGACAATTTAACAAGAGGCTCTTGGGAGCTGGTTTGAGCTGACTCCAGCATCATCCTGATTAGGGCCCAAGGATATCTTGAAATTCATATCTTTCCATGAAGCAGGGGAATGTAAAATCAAATATGAAGGTTGGGCAACATTCAGAACACTTGAATTCCAGTTCTGGTTTGACCACATACTAGCTAGGGAGATCATTAAGTCTTTTTGAGCCTTAGTTTCTTCACCTGCAAATTATTGCTTCTAGAATATGAAAATGTTTTGTCAGTCATAAAGTGCCATAAAATATAAGATGTTATTTTCTTCCCAATGGAATACAGTATTTCAGGCACCAAGCATTCATTAAAAACTTACTATTTTACAAATTATTGTGTTGTTATATATTTGGGAATTACCTGCACAGAGATGATATTTGAACCTCTGGGAGCTGATGAGATCACCAAATGATACAGTATTAAAAAAAGAGAGGAGGGTCCAGGACAGAACTGTGGGGAACATGCAAAGTTAGAAAGTATGACATAAATGAATAATCAACAAAGGAGACTGAGGAGTAGTCAAGACAGAAAGCAGTACCAGAAGGAGCAAAGAAAAGAAGATTTAAAAAGAAGAGTATGGAGGAGGAGGTGATGATCAGTACTGTCACAGATTACCAAGAAATTGAGAAAGACTAAGATTTGAGAAGATGCCATTAGTTTGGCTATTAAAAAGATCATTGGTAAATATGGAGAGCCCCATTTCAGTTTAGTAATAAGGTAAGGGGAGAGGGGGAGAGAGAGAGAGAGAGAGAGAGAGAGAGAGAGAGAGAGAGAGAGAGAGAACAAATATGTTGAGGAACCTATTATGAACAGTCCTCTGAAGAAAGTTTAGCATTGAAGAGGAGGAGATGAAATAACAACTAGCAGAGATGAGGGAAAGTGAGAGCAATCTGAGAAAACGGGACACTTTACAGTTAGTAGATATGGCATAGAAAAAGGAGACTGAGAAGAAGTCTAACTGATAAGGAAAAAGCAGCAATGTCTTGAAACCCCAGAAAGAAGGGAGTATACAGGAGATCCAACTCAGAATCAATTGTCATTTAATCTTAATTTTAAAAATATATTAATGCTGCAGTATTTGTAACATTTTCACTTCCCAATACCCAATACATTTCTAGAGAATCTTTCTATTTTGAGAGGGCTGGGAAAGACAAGAAATTATTTCATTAGTGGAGATAGTACTCAGATCAAGAAAGAAACTTAATCTACCTATACACATCATAAAGTGTTCTTCAATTTAATATTTAAAAGCAGTGCAGGACAAATCCTCTCTTAAACAATCACCATCACCAACAACACTCCCAATTTAAGCTGAATAGACCAAGAAAGTAAGAAGATAAAAACCTGTGCAACAATCTACACCCATATTCCATCAGTTCTTTACTAAGAGGAGGAAAGTGTTTCATTATCAATTCTCAGTAGCCAAGATTAGACATTGTTGTTTGAATTCTAATGTCTTTTAGTGTTGTTAAATTCCTTTTGAGAAAGATAGCTTCGACCAGAGTTATTTTTTGCTATGTTCTGACCATATAGATTCATCATATTTGTTTGAGAAAATTCTATTTTTTTAAATCAAATTTGGTTGAATACCATATGTTCCAGTGCTGACAGAGAATAGAAGAGATGATTCTTCAGTGTAACAAGGACTACATTGAAGTGAACTGATACGCTGGATTTGATAAAAACAAAGCCAACTTTAGTCTAAGCAAAGATATCTAGTTACACAGGATTCCTATTTACCAGTACAAGGCAAACACATTTCAAAAGTCAGCATATTTTCAAAGAGAATCTGAAACATTTCCAGTGTAAACATTATTAAATGCTTTTAGATTTCTTTCTTACATTTACTAAGTCAATACAAACTTAGTAAATCCACAAATTTGTCTTATCCTGCAGAAATATCTTGCAAGTTCTTTTATCTACTACTTTGTAAATTTTTCCAGTCATATAAAAGAACACATATGTTGGAGTTAGAAAATGGAAAAAGCAAAAAAAAATTCAATACTGGGAGAAAAATGTACATCTAGCATGAATCATATTCTGCTTTTCCTCTCTCCCTTCTCATTGTTACTGAAGTAATTTAAAGAATATTTGAGGATTAAAGTATGAGGGCACAATATGGAAAGGATCAGTCAAAGTTTCTATGAGAAATTATTATCTTCATCAGTAGCAATAGAATAATCACACCTGGGCTTTAATGTTACAATGTCCAGTGTGTTACATGAAGAAGAAAAAATAGTACACTGAAAAAAGAAAAACCAAAGATGAAAAGAGTTGAAAGTCTAGGCCAAATATACACTGAGGAGGTCCACAATAGAGATCATGTAATTTTGAAGATGTAGAGAGATCAATACTCAGAATATGTGAAAGAAAGGAGGATACACAGTGTTTGGAAAAAAGCGCATTGCTGAAATTATGTTCTCTATTGTTCAAAAAATAATAGAGAAAATAGTGTTAACTGATGTTGTATTTATCTATTGTCTTATCTTTACAAAGTCTTTATAAGGATAATCTAAATATATATTGAGTGCTTACTCCTTTGAGAAAGCAATAGGAAGATTTTCATAAATAATATTTTATGGCAGATCACATCTTTATGGCTATGTAATTGCCTCAGAGGTGTGGAGAATTTGAGATTCCACAGTGCTTATTGTTTGTTGACTATGACACACATCCATATTTGATCTGGCTGAGCAAAATGTTACCTTAAAGGCTTTTTTCTCCCAACTATGTATGTGCCATGCAAATGTTAAGACTATATATAAGATTCCTTGAAAAGCACAGCAACTTTGTGCAACTTCTTCCTAATTATTAATATCGAAGGAGGTATAAAACAATGAGTTTGTCAAAGGAAAAGTTGCTTTAGATATTCCTGTTTGTAGATGACATTTGTGCAGATGGCATCATAGCCTGGAATTTTTTAGAACTTTCTAAATGTGAATTATAATCTTTTTAAAATGTTCATTTAGTTCAGTGGATTGATAGCCAGACCTTGAGACGGGAGGTCCTAAGTTCAAATCTGGCCTCAGATACTTCCCAGCTGTGTGACCCTGGGCAAGTCACTTAACTCCCATTGCCTGGCCCTTACCACTCTTCTGCCTTGGAGCCACTACACAGTATTGACTCCAAGACGGAAGGTAAGGGTTTAAAAAATGTTCATTTAATTTTCCCCAATTAAACCAATTTCCAACATTTAAAAAATAATTTTGAGCTTCAAATTCTCTCCTTTCCTTCTTTCTTCCCCCTTCACTGAGGTGTTAAGCAATCTCATATAGATTTCACATGTGCAATCATATGAAATGTTTTCATATTAATCCTTTTGTGGAAGGAAACAAACAAAAAAATTAATAAAGAGTGAAAAAAAGTTTGCTTTGGTCTGGATTCAGACTCCATCCATTCTTTCTCTGCAAGCAAATGGCATTAAAAAATTTTTTTTATTTAAACCCTTACCTTCTGCCTTGGAGTCAATACACAGTCAATACACAGTATTGACTCCAAGGCAGAAGAGTGGTAAGGGCCAGGCAATGGGGGTTAAGTGACTTGCCCAGAGCCACACAGTTGGGAAGTGTCTGAGGTCAGATTTGAACCTAGGACCTCCCGTCTCTAGGTCTGGCTCTCAATCCACTGGGCTACCCAGCTTCTCCCCAAATGGCATTTTTTATTTAGTCTTTTGGGATAGTTTTGGAACACTGCATAACTGAGAATAACTAAGTTATTCACAGTTATTCATTGTCCAGTATTGTTGTCACTGTATATACTGTTCTCCTGGTTCTGCTTATTTCTCTTGGCTTCAGTTCAGTAAATCTCTCCAGGGTTTTCTGAGCTCTTCCTATTCTGATCCCCAATTGATGGGTTTCTTTTTCACTTTCCAAGTCGAGAATCATCATCTTACAAAGAATTTGACTTGTCTACAAAACAACAAGCTAACCAATAAAAAACTATCCAGTGAATATGGTAAAGGGAAGTCTGAAATTTGGACTCAGGATTTCAGTTTGGATTTGGTCTCTGACTTACTACCTGTAGACTTTGGGCAATGCCATTTAATTTATCTAAGCCTCAGTTTCTTTTAAAAATGAGGAACTTTAACTAGGCATCCACTAAGGTCCTTTTCAACCTTTTAATACTATGATTCTAAGTCTGTGAAGAAACTATCCACACATGGAAAAAATATACTATGATTTATAATTGAATGGACATTCCATCAGTATATGTTTGTACATATGTTGATGGAATGTTCATCTAATTATAAATTATACTGCATAATAGTATAATTTATACATACATATATTTATACATACACACATACACAAAGATATATATATATATAATTATATTTATATAATTAGAGAGATAGATATCTTGGATTCACTGTAAATGGGTAAAGAACTTGGAGTGGAACTGAATTAGAGGAAAAGAATAAGTTTTATTTCTTTTTGGTACTTTTAATGGCACAAATGAAACCAAAAAACTTCAGTTATTTAATAAGCTGAAAATCATGGAATATTATATTCTTCAAAGAATAAATATTTTGATTACTCTAAAGACAATTAAGAGAAACATAGTAGTGTGTACATAAGTGAATGTATAAATAAAGAAACAAAGAAAATAAATAGAAAAATAGTGTATAAAAATGTTATCAGAGAAATGTATGATGGGGAAAGAAGGGACAGGAGACAGACAAACCTTGTGTCCAATTGCTAACCTGCTAATACCAAGAGATTTGGGGGAAAGCCTTTAGTATGTTGGGTAGACCCCAGATAGAGGATTTGTAAGAAACAAAAATTACATCAATATGAGAAAGCATGAATGGGTTGCAACGTTCACAATTAAAAAGAGTCCATACTTTGATGAGATTATAGATCTATGGAAATATTGAAGTATCAAGGTATTAGGAATACACACATATATACTTATTAAGTAGTTGTTAGGTCATATACTGGTTTAATTAAATCAAGAATTCTTAGTGACAGCATAGAATCCTAAAAGCAACATTACTGATTCTATTTTTCTTAGCTTTGGCTTACTGAAAACAGACTTGTGCCCAATCATTTTTTTTAAACCTTTATCTTCTCTCTTAGAATCAATGTTAAGTATCAGTTCTAAGGCAGAAGAATTGTAATGGACAGGCAATTGGGGTTGATTACACAGCTAGAAATGTCTGAAGCCTAATTTGAATCCAGGGTCCTCCCATCCCCATATTTGGTCCTCTATCCACTGTGCTATCTAGCTGCCTCTGTACCCCATTAATTTGATGAAAGCAGATTAATATATGTTTATCAGTTAGACTAGATATTTTTCTCTAACTCATAGGTGGAACTGACCACATGAACAAATAGCCAGAAAACTGTCCGATTTTTCCTTTACTTTGTTCTGCATACATAGATCTTAAGCTTAAATTCATTTTCCTTAGGCACCATGGAAATAGCAAGCAGCAACAGCAATTGTAGACATCACCATCACCATTAATAACAATAACAACAATGACAACAATGTTCTAATTCTTACAGTGTGCAACTAAATTATAAATATTTTTCATAAACATTGCTTCATTTGATTCTTCCATGAAAAGTATTAACTATGGGGGCAAATTCTATTACTTCTAAATTAGATTACTATTATCAAAATTTAAATGTAAATGAATTATTTAAAATAGATAAAGAAACTGAGGCTCAAAGTGGCTACTTGATTTATTAGCTTAAGGTCACAAAGTTAATTAGAGAACCAAGTTCTTAGTCAAGAATTTCTAAGGAATATTTCAACTTCAGTTTTTGACATATGTTAATTTTTTCATTTTCATTGCACATGTAAGTACACAGATGCAACACATTTGATAGGGTAGTTAATAACAAAATTGCACAAAACATACAAAATTTCTTTACTTTCACTAAATTCACAAAATATGAAAGTGTTCTTATATGTAAACAAGAGCTTTTCTCTTGTCAGTTGGAAAGAAGTTGGCAAGGAGTCATATTCTTTTTAAAATTTTTATTAATTAATTTATTTAGAATATTTTTTCATGGTTACAAGATTCATGATTTTTCCACCCCTTTTCCTTTCCCCCCTCTTGATGCTGACAAGCAATTCCATTGGGTTATACACCTATCATTGTTCAAAGCCTATTTACATAATATTCATATTTGCAATAGAGTGATCTTCTAATGCCCAAACCCTAATCATATCCCTATGAACCATGAGGTGCTTTCAGTTCTTTCTCTGAATGTGGAGAGTGTTTTTTTCTCATAAGTTCCTCTGGATTGTCCTGGGTCATTGCATTGCTGCTAGTAGAAAAGTCCATTACATTCGATTGTGCCATAATGTATCAGTCTCTGTGTACGATGATCTCCTGGTTCTGCTCCTTTCTGGAGGTCTTTCCAGTTCACATGGAATTCCTCCATTTTATCATTCCTTTCAGCTCAATAATATTCCATCACCATCAGATACTGCAATTTGTTCAATTATCCCTCAATTGAAGGACACCTCCTCATTTCCAATTTTTTGCCACCAGAAAGAGCACGGCTATAAATATTTTTATACAAGTATGTTTCCTTATTATCTCTTTGGGGTACAAACTCAGCAGTGGTATGACTGGATCAAAGGTCAGGCAATCAAAGCCCTTTGGCCATACAAAAATTTTTAATTTGATATAGTCAAAATCATTCATTTTACATTTTGTAATGTTCTCTATCTCAAATATTATATTCTTACTCTACTTTACTTGCACAAATCTTCCTGCCATAGCATTATTTATAATGTACACTCAATGTTATGGGCTAAAATATAATGTTCAGAACCTATTCTTTCTATGAATGGAGCACTTGGGTGCTTGTGTATTTATCTCCCCACGCTCTAACCATTTAACAATATTTCGCTAATTTTTAAAATTCATCAACAGAAAGTCAATATTTTGTATAAAGCAATAATAAAAATGTAAATATCCCTGAGAGAAGGAAGACATTAAGCTAGTAACACTATAGAAGGAATTAATTTGAGACTCTTCCAATTTAACAGCAGCTCTCTACAGAATGAAATACCCAGAATGTAGTTTTGGATAGAGGAGGAGAAACAAACAGAGAAAATTAGAGCTAAGTTACTATTTGTGAAGAGGGAAATCTTATTAAAGGGTTATCAAAGATGGTGAACTTCAAGCAACCAAGGAGCTTCAAAATGAGGGTCTTGTATACCTAGAGGGAACTGTGAAGATGAGGGAGAAAAGTCCTGAAAAGGAAAGAGGGAAAGGTATATAAGCTCTAAGATTATTCTTGGGTGTGATTATGAGCAAGGGCTGATAAAGTGAAGGTTAATATAGCTGAACTAAAGGAAGGATATGTTTAGAGGGCATAGCTAGGGAATTCTCAAATATAGATATATCTGAAGAACTATCTAAGGATTAAGGTGAAATGCTGGAGGCAGAGGACATGAAATATTGACTAAGTTCTAGGATAGGTCAGAAATATAGCCCAACAATCACCATAGAAAAAACTAACCATACTACAGATTGACTTATCACATTTGCCAGCTACCACTGTCAGAGTTCTGTGACCTTATTGCTGGACTCACTTTTTTTATCATTTCACTTTATAGAATCCTGGGTTTTCCATTTGTTAAATAGACTTTATATTTCTTAAAGATATCATTTAAATTGATATATGCACAGAAGACAACATTTTTTAACATCTCTGGTATTAATTTTTTGCATTATACTACTCTACTTTATTAATGTTCCTGGACCTTAGTTTCTACATTTAAAAAATAAGGGGATTGAACTAGATGATCTTATTTCTAAAACTGACATAATAATGCACTTTTAACAATAATTATCTTAATTTTCATTTTGAAGTCATCTTTACTTCTGAGCAACATCCTGGATTCCTCATACTATTTTTTAAAAACCCTTACCTTCCATCTTGGAGTCAATACTGCGTATTGGCTCCAAGGCAGAAGAGTGGTAAGGGCTAGGCAATGGGGGTTAAGTGACTTGCCCAGGGTCACATAGCTGGGAAGTGTCTGAGGACAGATTTGGACCCAGGACCTCCTGTCTCTCAGCCTGGCTCTCAATCCACTGAGCTACCCAGATGCCCCTCCTCATAGCAATTTTTATCAAAGCCTATAAGTATACTCTAAATCAAGTATAACATGGAAGGTAGTAAGGAGATTTAAAAAGATGCCTAATCCCTATCCTTTCTCAGTTCTTTGTTTAGCTCTCAAAGAAACTCAAGCATAAGTGCTATTTAATTTATTTTGCTTATCTATTACCTGGCCAAAAAGTACAGGATGGGGTGAGGTCGGGGTAGCATCCGGCTAAGGTTGGCGGCACTCAGAGATGTTGGCACATCACTTTTACATCTGTTTGAGAGAGTCTGCCAAGCCACCTGTTGTATTTCTTATTCCTTAATTCCTCAGGGAGCTGGCTGCCTGAAACCAATAGGTTTTATATTGTTAAAATTTGCAAGGATAAAGAACTTATGGGTCACCTAGTTCCTCACCCTGGGGATTACCACCAGATTGTTCCCTACAATATGTCCTTTAATGCAATTCAGTGTGATTCTAAGACAGTACTCTCTTTGTCCAGCTTCATTTAGAACATTCCAAGGAACAAAGGCTTCCTCCCTTACACAGGAGACTAATTCAAAAATCTCATTGCTTACAAGGTCACGGATCTTGTCTCTGATATTTCAGTCTATGGAAAGGCTATGCATCTTCAAAGCCAAGTTCACTTCCAGAACTACCTGTAATCAAGCGTTGTGTCCAATGTGTGTAGACTTCTGAATGGAGAAGGTGCCAACTCATCCTGTCTCATAGAATACCCTAGAGGATATTTAACACAATGAGGAGTTTTAATTTTATTCCCATTCTCTAGTTCAGGAAGCCCCCATACCGGTTATCTCCTACCTTTTGTCTTTTGTATTCATAGCTATCACTGTACAGGAGTACTGGCTCCATTGGCTTATTTTAACAGTGTCACTTCCATGAGGAGAAATACGAGTGATTTAATGGATAGAAGGCCACCTTTGGAGACAGAGACATCTGGGTCCAGATCTTTCTTCAGTTATTATTAACTGTATGATCATGGACAAGTCATGCCACCTCAGTGCCCCAGGAAACTAAGGTTAGAGTTTACAGATGAAGGGGGAAGGGAACAAAGATTTATTTAATGCCTATTACATGCCAGGAAACATTGTGTTAAGCTCTTAAAAATATTATCTCTTTTGGTCCTTAAGACAACCCTGCCAATAGGTGCTATTATTATCCCCATTTTGCAAGTGAGGAAACTGAGATAGCATTTAACTGATTTGCTAAGGGTGACATAAATAGGAAGTGCCTGAGGCTGGATTTGAATTCAGATTTCTAGACTCAAGACCCAGTCTCCATCTTTTACTTCACCTAGCTATCTAGTAACTGAGCTGTATCAGGGAAGGGAGTTTCCCAATCTGAGGTTCCTGACACCAAATAATTCTTGGGTCAACAATAAAAGCGACAACAACTGATGGGAGAAATGCTGAAACTCATTTTTACATTTGAGCCCTGGAGAATACTAAATGAATGAGTTATTCCAGATGTAGGAGAGAAAAAGTCTTTTTCCACTTTGCTTCTGCCTAGATCAAGACAAGAACTGCTCTCCTCACACTGACAAACTTGGTAATCCACAAGCCAAAGGGGGACCTCCAAAATAGAGAGGCTAAAGCCCCTAGACCAGATGTTCTTAAGCTTTTTTGTGTCATGGGCTCCTTTTGCAGTCTGGTAAAGCTAATGGGGCTCTTTCAGAATAAGGTTGTAAGATATATAAAATAAAATCCATATAATTACAGAGGAATCCAAGTTATCAAACAAGTTCATGGGACCACCCAGATAAAGATTCCCTGTGATAGTGTATCTATGTCAGTTTGGCTATATGCAGTGGACTCAAAACACTCTGGGCTAGTTATTAACTAGCCCATTGGAGGGAGACTAGTTATTAACTGGATGCTGTAGGTCCCCTAACACCTAGGGATGAAGGCTAGTTCCTAGTTCCTGCCTCCTTTTCAAATGTCCTTGCCTTGGGGAGCGAGACTAGTATTATGCCTGATACAGGTGATTTATCCATTGATGCCAATTATCTGAAATAATTCAGTATTATGTAGAAAAATAATTTATCCTATCATTCGCACTTACACATAGTTAGTCATGGATAGAAACAGACATCTGGTTAGTCAAAATACTCCAAAGGACATTTTATAAAATGAATGGTCAAGGACTAATTTTGTTTGTGTTGGGCTTGTTGAAAAAGATTAAAGGAAGAAAAGACGCCATTCAGAATTAATTTTATGTTTGACATCTGACTGCTTTTACTGCACTCCTACTTCCTTGAAGCATAAATAACTTTATGGACATAAATGCATCTTGACAGTAGACATCAGAGGTCAGTTAAAGAAGCTGTTGACCCATTTCAAGGATGGAAAAAGGGAGTAGTAGTTTAAATAGCTTGTCTAATATCCCAGCCAGAGTCCATACTTGTTCCAGATCTCGATGCCCAACAAATCCAGGTGGTTGGGAATTTGACTGTGACACTAACAGCTGTATACCATTTCACTAGCTCAAAAGGGTTCATTTATTAATCGATGTTACCTACAGGCTGTCAGCATTCAAATTACATGGTGCTGGTTCTCGTTTTTAGTTAGAGCTTTCAACATCCCTTATAGCTGTCACTTACTAATGGGCGAGGTGTGGGAAATGCTGATTGCTAAGAGTAAAGTGATTTGTCAGCTTTAGGGAATGTGACTGGTGACCAAGAGAACTCTCCCCTCCCCCAAGTATAAGCTTTAAAATCCATCTGATCCTTGCAATTAGAGAGGTTACACTTCCTATCTTTCTACCAGAAAGCAAACTTTTATTGTGAAACTCACGTGGCATACTTAGGGAATGATAATACCAATATGACCACCAGGCAATTGTCTCATACTTGATGATTTTCCCAGATCTGCAGGAGCATAGAACTATCAGAAGTAATGACTGGTCCAGCCAAACAAATTATGTTTTCTAGCAGACCCCAATCTATTGCTATTGTTTAATATATG
Source organism: Gracilinanus agilis (assembly GCF_016433145.1). Classification (NCBI taxonomy): domain Eukaryota; kingdom Metazoa; phylum Chordata; class Mammalia; order Didelphimorphia; family Didelphidae; genus Gracilinanus; species Gracilinanus agilis. The sequence goes on from NC_058132.1 coordinate 357,123,202, forward strand.
TATATTTCTTTATTTGTATTACCAGACTGACTGTTCAATCCTTAGAATAATTTATTCGTTCTTTAGCAAATATTTCCAACAATAATAGCTCACATTAACTTACATAAATTTGTATGTATTTTATATAAATTTAGACTTAAAAAGAACTTTGTTCTCAGCCACTTAGTGAGGTAGGTAGTACACTTATTATGATTCCCACGTTATAGATGAAGAAACCAAGGGTTTACAAAGTCATTCACACTTTCAACTGATAGTATTAGATGCCAGTTAGGCAGGACTCTGACTTATGCCTTCTGTGCTAAGGGAGGTTTTGAATTCAGGCTCTATCCACTGTGATAACTAGTTCCCTACATCAGTGATGGGCAAACTTTTTAAAGAGGGGGCCAAAGGAAAGGAAATGCTCATCTGTTAGTCTGTTTCTAAGACAACTCTTTTGAAGTTTCATTGTATTGTATCCTACTCATTGTATTCATCAGATCAGGAATAATGTCAAGGGGTCAAGGGGGAAGGATAGAACATTTCAGGGACCCCCCATCTGGCCGGCTGTCTGAAGTTTGCCCATCACTGTCCTAGGTACCTTCTAATATAAGAACAATGTTCTTGCCATTGTATTCTGATGCCTTTCAGAAATAACTTCGCTCCTCACTTTAGTTGATTTTCATGATGTAGATTTGATACATTAATATTTGATTAATGGACAAGTATTTACTAAATGCCCGCTACTTATTGGGCAAATAACTTCGGTTATTTACCTCCAAAAAACAAATCTAGCATGCATTCATGTATTCACTCAATAAACACTTATTGAGCAACTATTAGATTAAAAAGATAAAATGGAAAACTGTCACCATATTTATTTTTTAAAAAATTTTTAAACATTTATTAATATTCATTTTTAACATGGTTACATGATTCATGACCCTACTTTCCCCTTCACCCCCCCCCCCGCACTCCCCCCACCCATGGCCGACGCACATTTCCACTGGTTTTAACATGTGTCATTGATCAAGACCCATTTCCAAATTGTTGATAGTTGCATTGGTGTGATAGTTTCGAGTCTACATTCCCAATCATGTCCACCCCGACCCATGCGTTCAAGCAGCTGTTTTTCTTATATGTTTCCTCTCCTGCAGTCCTTCCTCTGAATGTGGGTAGTGTTCTTTACCATAAATCCCTCAGAACTGTCCTGTGTCATTGCTTTCTACTGATTTGCATTTCTCTAATTATTAGAGATTTAGAACATTTTCTCATGTGCTTATTGATACTTTTGATTTCTTTACCTGAAAATTGCCTATTCATGTCTCTTGCCCATTTATCAATTGGGGAATGGCTTGATTTTTTATACAATTGATTTAACTCCTTGTATATTTGAGTAATTAGACCCCCATCAGAGTTTTTTGTTATAAAATTTTTTCCCAATTTGTTGTTTCCCTTCTGATTTTGACTACATTGTTTTTGTTTGTACAAAAGCTTTTTAGCTTAATATAATCAAAACCATTTAATTTACATTTTGTAATTTTCTCTAACTCTTACTTGGTTTTAAAATCTTTCCTTTCCCAGAGATCTGACAGGTATACTATTCTTTGTTCACTTCACTTATTTATAGTTTCCCTCTTTATATTCAAGTCATTCACCTATTCTGAATTTATCTTGGTATAGGGTGTGAGATGTTGATCTAAACCTAATCTCTCCCATATTGTCTTCCAAATTTCCCAGCAGTTTTTGTCAAATAGTGGATTCATGTCCCAAAAGTTGGGCTCTTTGGGTTTCTCATACACTGTCTTGCTGATGTCACTTACCCCAATTCTATTCCACTGATTCTCCCTTCTGTCTCTTAACCAGTACCATATTGTTTTGATGACTGCTGCTTTATAGTACAGTTTAATATCTGGTACTGCTAGGCCCCCTTCCTTCACATTTTTTTTCATTATTTCCCTTGATATTCTTGATCTTTTGTTATTCCAAATGAAATTTGTTATAGTTTTTCCTAATTCAGTAAATAAGTTTTTTGGTAATTTGATAGGTATGGCGCTAAATAGGTAAATTAATTTGGGTAGAATGTTCATTTTTATTATGTTAGCTCATCCTACCTATGAGCAATTAATGGCTTTCCAATTGTTGAGATCCAGTTTTATTTGTTTGGAAAGTGTTTTGTAGTTGTTTTGGTATAATTGCTGTGTTTGTTTTGGTAGATAGATTCCCAAGTATTTTATATTGTCTAGGATGATTTTAAATGGTGTTTCTCTTTCTACCTCTTGCTGCTCTAATGTGTTGGAAATATATAGAAATGCTGATGATTTATGTGCATTTATTTTGTATCCTGCAACTTTGCTAAAGTTGTTGATTATTTCTACCAGCTTCTTAGTTGATTCTCTAGGACTTTTTAAGTAGACCATCATATCATCTGCAAAGAGTGATAGCTTAGTCTCCTCATTGCCTATTTTGATACCTTCGATTTCTTTTTCTTCTCTAATTGCTATTGCTAGTGTTTCTAGTACTATGTTGAATAGTAGAGGTGATAATGGGCATCCTTGTTTCACTCCTGATCTTATTGGGAAGGCTTCTAATTTATCCCCATTGCATATAATTCTTGTTGATGGTTTTAGGTATATACTGTTTATTATTTTTAGGAAAGGTCCTTCTATTCCTATACTTTTCAGTGTTTTCAATAGGAATGGATGCTGTATTTTGTCAAAGGCAACTGTCACCATGTTTAAACTGCTTTAATTCTACTAGGGGTGGGAAAATCAGATGTTAAGTACAGGATAATTTGAGGACGAAGATGTGAAGAAACATTGTCCAAAGCAGGTGGCATCAGCATTGAGCTTTAAAGAAAATTAAGAATCCTCAGAAGATGATATAAGGGAAATAGCATTCCATCATGCAGCACCACCTTTGCAAAAGCTTAACGATGCCTTTATCAAATCAAAAGAATATCAAATAGGCCAGGTTGGCTGGAACAAAGAATGCATGAAGAGGGAAATATGAAGGTAATTGAAGTGAGAACTTCAGATTGAAGTGCAGAACTTCATATATTAAGCTGAGTTTGTATTTTATTCTATAGGTAATAGGGAGCTACCAAAGTTTCTTGAGTTTGGATGTAGCATGACTGGACCTGTGCTTTAGGAAGATGACTGGTAGCTATATGGAAGAGAACATAGATGCTTAAGCCTGGGAATTTTATTAGAAGGCAATTGCAATAGTTTAGGTAAATGGGAAGTATAGGTTTGGCTAGGTGAGTGGAGAAAAGGAAACATGCTTTAGATGTTGTGAAGTCAGTGTTGACAAGACTTAGCAACTGGTGAATATCAAGACTGAGGGAATTGAGGAGTTGATTCTGGGGTTACAAATCTAGGTGACTAAATATGGGGGTGATCATAGCAGAATTAGTGAACTTTCCAGAAGAGGTGTGTTTGTGGGGGGGAAGATTATTTTTGTTATGGAAATCTCAAAATCAAAATGCCTCCAGAACAACCAGAGGTTGATGGTGGGGAAAAATTACAAAGATGATTATCCTTATCAACCTGTAAAGGATAAATGACAAATGAGATATAGGGGCAATAGTCATTCAGAATAGGAAAAAAAGTTTCAGGCATCCTGTGCTGAGGAAAAGAAAAATGAAATGGGTTTGAAATTTTAAAAAGCCATCACTGTTACATGATACCCTAGTGAATTTGGGCATCATTTGATCTTTAAATCTTAGTTTTCTCATCTTTTAGAGCCCTAAATGTATAATTTAATGATCTTATGAACCCTCTGTCATACTCTAGATTTGCAAGAAAATATTCATCTTAGAATGGTTTGGTTTTAGGTTCCAACTGGAGTAACCAACTTCATTGTTGACTACTCTCGTGTGTTAACTGGTCCCACTTATATGATACGTTAACCTCTTATCAGTAGCAGAATAAATACTTAAGTAGGGCTTCAAAATGATACTCCATTTTCTGGGGTACCTGGTGAGACAACTCTATTTTGTGCCACTGGTTAAAACTCTAAGTTGTGTTCAGATAATTTGAATTTATATTCCAAAATAAAAGATAGGATACTATATATCTTCATGGAAGGAGTCAGACAGAAATAGAAGTATTAACAATATTTTGCTTAGCATAACATGTTCCTATCATAGAACAATCTAGCATTCTACAGGGTTACATATTATAGAACAACAGGTAGTCATCAGCAAAGAATTCTTAGAATATTTTCAGCTTCATTGGTGGTAACTCACCACCTCTTATCTGCATAAATTATCTCTGGTCTGGTACATCTTTATTTGGTATCATTACTGCAATGTTGGTGCTTTGAGTAATGACAAAGATAATTGTGTCATGTAATTCATAGCACAAGTGAGACAAATTGGACCTTGAATGATAAGTGGGATTGTCATAAACACTGAAGAATGAGGATGATGTTCTAGGTAGATGAAATTGCTTGACCATTGATACAGAAACAGGAAGACAAAAGGGTGAACCTGGAGGAAAGGTACCATTTATCTGGAATAGAAGGCTCCATTAGGCAATTAGGAGGTGAAAAGCCCTGAAAGGTAAGTTATGGAAAGTCTTAAAAGTTGAACCAGCAGGTTTGGACTTTTATAGGCAATGAGAATCACTGAGATTTTTTTAAACAAGGAAATAATAAGCACAAATCAGTATTTATGTGGTTAATTTGGTAGCAATATACAAGATGAACTGGAGAAGAGAGACTCAATACAAGTAGGTAGATGACTACTAAAAAGTAAAATAACTAGAGTAGTAGCAGTGGGAATGGCAAGGGAGAGACTTGTGAGAAATATAGAAAGGAAAAATCAATACAACTTAATGAACAATGTTAAAAAAAGAGAGTAAAAGATAATTCTTAGGATTTGAATTTGGCTGACCAGGGGAGTGGTAGTACAATGAATGGAAATAAAGATGTCTGGAAGGGAAGCTGATTTTTCCCAAGTTAGTCCATAAGGATGGGGGCTGGTTGAGTTAATTAATGAAATCACCCCTACATCACTTAAAGTCAATGTCAGGATGCGAGGCTCTAAAACCTTAATCAAGTAAGAACATTTCTCTACTAGATCAATCAACCATAAACTTTAGACTGCAGAAAAGTCCTTTATCAATTTAGATGTCTTTGAAAGCCACTGGATGAAATGGACCAATGTTGCTAAGGAAATGTATTTATACTGGTAAAGGAAAATTGATCATACCCTGTTGGTTGTGTATAAAATTGTGAACCAGTTCAGAACTGAGAAACTAGATCGTCTGGAAGCTTAATTGTGGAAGCTAAACTCCTGAGAAGGAATTGCTTAGAGGAAGAGTGGATAGAAGAGAAGAACTCTGATCTCTGCTTGAGTTTTGTTCTACTCCTTCTCCCCTTGACCAGAAGAGAACTTCCTATAAGCATCCCAGTAGCATCCTAAAAACAGCTGACAGCAATGTCTGCATTGAAAGAAGATAGTTTGAACTTAATGAGGAAATATAGATTTAAGGCTATAATGAGACTCAAAGAAAAATTATACCATCCCTAAGGGGAATATCTAGCAAAAAGAGTTCAAAGAGTCATGAGTGAGCTTTGCTACATATACTCTAAGTGTGAGTCCATTTCCCCCTGGACTCTGCACATATCGTTGAGACAATAGAACTAGCAGTCTTTGGAGGGAATTGTTTTTTAACTAGTATACCACCACAATAAAAACCTGCTTCTAAAAGCTGATTTAGTCTAGTTGACTATTTGATATCAAATGATAATCATGGAGGTAAGAACACTGATAGAGATTCATGTATTATAATACTTGAATGACATACTTTAGTCCTTCAGGTCTAGATATTAGAAGATATTATACCCATCCTTCAGAGACCCAAGCTACCAGTGTGAGTGGGAATTGAAAGAATAAGTTCAGAGCCTGCATTATGAGATTAAGCCTTTCCAAATTTATTTATTTTTCTAAAAGGGGGAAGGTGACATTTTCAATCCAAGTATTTGGACTCTGCTTTTATATCATTCTCAGAGTTGCTGAGCATGCTTAGGAAGTTCAGCCTTTCTTTTATTTCATCTCCAAGATCAGTCAAAAGTTTCTCAGAAAATATATTCAGTTTACTTTATTCCATATTCCTTTTCTTATAATAAAACATTACTTTCCTGGGGGTATTCATTTAGGTAATTAAGTGATTCTTCTAAGTCATTTCTTTACTAGCTTATTTTCATAGTTCCATCAAAATTTTGAAATTGTTAATGCAAGTCAGTGTCTCTAATTGAACAATATGTTGCACAATTAAGAGATCATGCTGGTATACAATGTTAGTGATAGAGGGATTTTAGAGATCATATAATTCATTCTCCTCATTTTACAGGAGTTGAAGCTGGGGGCAACTCAAAAAGGTAAAATGATTTGCCCAAGGCTAATTCAATTCAATCTATTCTAATCTAATTCAGAGAGCAGAGCAAATCTATTAGGTGTTTATTTTGTGCCAGACACTGTGATATGCTCTAGGGATCAAAGACTAAAAATGAAATCAGTTTCTGCCCTCAAGGAGTTTATATTCTTTTGTGTTTATGTGTGTGGTACAGCATATAGACACAAAAGAAAATGTAAAATAAAAAGTAAATAGAAAGTAATATGGAGAGGGAGGGATTGCTAGCAACTTGGAGAGGGGAAGCATCCAAAATATTTCTTGGTTCTTGAGTTAAACTTTAAATAAATATAGCAGTAGGGAGAGACAAGAAGAGCAAAATATCTTAACTACAACTGGAAGGAAATAGGACATATGAGTATCTCTTCAAAGTTATGCAATGGTGCCATTATTTAACAAAAGAGGACAATAAATAAATTTTAATAAAAATAATCTGTTAAAATCATTAGTGCTTCAGTGACATTAATTAATAAAAATATTCCAACAATTATAACAACAAAAGGAGCAAATTATTTCTTGTTCAATACTGCAATGTATTTTTAATATTAAAATGTATATAATTTTGTAGGTAATGCCATTTTTAAATTAATTGTTATACTGACAACTGTGATTTCTCTCAAGAAAATTAAAAAGTGTGAGGGACAGCCTCTCCACAGAAGCATGAGCTAGAATATGAGTGGTTGAAGACAGTAATTAGGCTAGTTTGACTGGAATGAGGAAGTGATGTGAAAAGTCAGAAAATATAGGTTTGAGCCATAATAGGAAGTACCATTAACTACCTGTTTGAACTGGCTAAGTAATTTAATGCCTCAACTTATTGGCTTATCTGTAAAATTGGGATAACAATACTTGTATGTAATCAAAACAAATTTTAATGCAAAGATCAAATAAGATGATTTATATCAACAGGCATTGTAACCCCAAAATTATAAGAATATGCTTTGGGATTCTCCTTAATTCAATTAAAAATGCTAATTATTTTACCTGACCGAATCAATTAAAAATAGTCAACAGTCATGAAAACTCTCTCCTCCATAACACATGTACCATAGGATGATTTTTGACCAAAGAATGGTAATGGAGGACATGAGCAATCATTCCAAAGAATGACAATGGGAAAGGACTTTTAATGTTGACCTAATGCATTTCTCCCATTCAATTCAGGATTATCTTCAAATTCGTACCAGGAAAACAGCTTGTAGACTCATATCTGGTGACACAATGTTGAACAAAACCAATAATTTTAGAAGAAAACCTACCTTCTTGGGGGAATCCCCCCTCCTTATTAAAAACGGACCAAAAAAACCTTCAAAGTAGCATAAGTGATGATGATAATATTAATATTTTAATTTGAGAGGCTTTCATACCACCAAAGGGCTAATTACTTTATAGTTTTTCACTATGGGGAACTTCATTTTTCTATTTTCCCCATTTTTTATTGTCATGTAAAACACACTCTATATTGGTCATTGTTGTAACAGCAAATATATAATCAAAACCCAAAAAGGGGGCAGCTGGGTAGCTCAGTGGAGTGAGAGCCAGGCCTAGAGACAGGAGGTCCTAGGTTCAAACCCGGCCTCAGCCACTTCCCAGCTGTGTGACCCTGGGCAAGTCACTTGACCCCCATTACCCACCTTTACCAATCTTCCACCTATGAGACAATACACCGAAGTACAAGGGTTAAAAAAAAAACCCAAATTAAAACCAAAATACTCTGATGTGAAGGATGACTCCAACAGTTCTTTCTCTGGAGGTGGAAGAGCATGCCTATGAGGAAGTTTTAAAGATGGAACTTTCCTAACATTTTAAGATGTTTGTTTAAAGTTTACATATATAGTGGAGAAGGAAATGAGAAACCATTCAAGTATCTTTGCTTAGAAAACCTCATGGTCAGAGTTGATGATGTAGCATAGAGTTGGATATGACTGAACAACTGAACAAAATGTGTGTACACACATACACACAATGCACTTATATACATAAATATATATCCTTTTATATGTACTTGTCTCCTCATTCTCAAATGAACCTAAACTCTTTGAAGGAAAGGATTGTCTTCAATTTTGCCTTTGTGGTTTCAGGAATTAGTACAGTGCCTAGCCCATAGAAGTTGCTTGATAAATGCTTATTGATTGATTTTTTTTAAAACTCTTACTTTCTGTCCTAGTAACAACTATAAGACAGAAGGCAAGGGCAAGGCAGACAAGATTAAATAAAGCCTCATTTGAATCTAGGTACTCCTAACTCTAGCCTGCCCCTCTATCCACTGAGGCATCTAACTTCTCCTTGTTGAATGATTATTAATGATTTTCTAGCAAAGTTATAGCAGCGAGGGAAAAGAGACTGATAGTCTTTGGTATCATGCTGGTTTTTTTTTAATACATTTTATTTATGAGTTTTGTTTTTAAGTCACAGTTATTCCTTACCTATCCTAATCCAGGTAGAACACTCCCTTGTAACAAAGATGATTAAGCAAAATTATCTGATATAGGAAACTTGTCCAATAATATATACAATAAAATTTCCATCTCCCCTGTGAAAGAAAAGGTTTGCTTTTTTCTTCACTCTACCTTCCTCATTGATTTTTTTTTATTGTAGGTGGAATTCCACCTTTTTAAGGAATCTTTTCATCTAAATTGCTGTAGTTATTTGAGTATGTTTTTCTTTTGATTCTGCTTATTTTGCCCTGCACTAATTAAAACAAATCTTCCTTTTTTTTCAATTTTTCATTTTTATGACATCTCAATGTATATAATATTTCATTGCATTAATAAATCATAGATTTTTCTTCATCTATTCTTCAGTTGATGGATACATATTTTGTTTCCATTTCTTCTACAGGACAAAAGAACTGCTATAATTGTTTTTGTATACATTATTTTGGTTTCTATCTTTGATTTTGGGGAGCTATGCGGTATATATACAATAGAGAGATTATTGGGATAAAAGGTATAGTTTAGTTCCTTTTGATGCATAATTCTAAGTTGAAATACAGAATTGATGGGGCCATTTTTTTAAATAAACTAATGATGAATCAGCACAGTAGTTGTTCCACAAATACTCTTGTCTAATTGCCACAAGTAACATTTCTAGGACAATATTTAAAACAGAAGAATGCCAGGAAATCCTTAGTTTCCTTTATCAAGAAAGCTTCTAGTATTTCTCTATTGCAAACAATGTAAGCTCTTTGTTTTAAATATATGCTTTTTATTATATAAAAGAAAAGTTCTTCCATATCTATGCTTTTTAGGGATTTTAATAAAAATGAATTTTGTCAAAGGCCTTTTCTATATCTCTTGAAACTGTCATATAGGTTTTTATCTTTGTATAGAGAATTATGCTAATATTTCCCAAGTGTTGAAATATCTTTTCATCTCTCTTATGAATTCAACTTGGTCATAGTGAAATATTTTCTCTATATGTTTCTAGAGTTTATAAGGATTAAAAAAAATTCACATTAATATTCATTAATGAGATTAATCTATAGTTATCCTTCTCTGCTTTGGTTCCTTTTTTTGCATATGAGGATCATATTTGTTTCATAAAGGGAATTTTTTAGAGTTTTTTTCTATATTTAATCTTGAGAATAATTTTTTGTAGCAGCACTATTAATTGCTCTTTAAAAGTTTGATTGAATTTTCAAGGAAACCCTTCTGGGTTTGGAATTGGTATCACAGCTAATGGACATCACTCAGAAGAAAAAATAATCTCTGAAATTATAACATATAAACAATGGAAAATATGATTCAATTTACAAATAATCCACATATATAACTTTTAGAGAAAAACATATATTACATAGACATATTTTTGAATATGTTACTAGTTCCTTCTATACAGAAAATGTCAGAATCATGACATATTTTAGCTTTCAAGTGTTTCTCTTCTTGATTTAGAGAGGTAGAACCAGAAATATTTTATATGAAGGAAAAAAGTCGAGAGAGAGAGAGAAAGAAAAAGAGAGAGAGAGAGTGAGAGAGAGAGAGAAACTAACCTACGTTCTTTCTGCATCCAATAATATATGCAATTCATATTTTGAGAATCATTTTTCATAAACAGAAAGATACTTTTAACTTCCCTTTGTTCTATTTTCCATTTATAAATGGTGACTATTAAAATATTTTAATGGTTCATGTGTAGTTCATGACTTCAACTTTCTAGTCCCTGTCAAATTCTAATGATTCGATTGTTAAAAATGTCTTTATAAGATTTTTACAGTATAGAACTCCACTACCCCCCCAAATACTTCCTATTCACTTGTTCCTATCTCCTTTAATATAGGGAGAGAATATATATCCATATCTCTCTCATATATATATATATATATGTATATATACATGGGGCAGCTAGGTGGTACAGTAGATAGAGTGCCAGCCCTAGAGTCAGGAGGACCCAAGTCTGAGGTCAGCCTCAGACACATACTAGTTGTTTAACCCTGGGTAAGCCATTTAACCTTGTTTGCCTCAGTTTCCTCATCTGTAAAGTGAACTGGAGATTGAAGCAAACCATTTCAATATCTTGGCCAAGAAAATCTTAAATGGGGCCATGAAGAGTTGGACACCACTAAATGACAAAAAGCATACAAAAATATATATGTGTACATACATCTATATAAATATACCTACACATATGTACATCAACAATATGCATAAGCATTTACATATATATATATATATATAACATAAATATATGTATCTATCTCTATCATCTGTCCATTTGTGTAGCTATCTGGCATCTTTGTACTTATTATGATTTGATTCCATTTAAGTCTTACTTCTTTGCATCTTTGTAACATAGAGATCACCATGGGTCCCTGAAGGCTATGCTACCATAGTATAAGTGATGGCTTGTCCTTTAAAACAGAGAAGGACTCAAATACATGCCTACTTAAATCTAAGGAGGCTTATTACAAGAAGGCAGACCACCAAATGCGATATTTTTGTCCTCAGCCATTTCTAAGAGGATCTATTAAAATGTGAAGTGGTTCAAAATCTATGTTAGTGAAGGGAATATGTGTAATCATGAACTCATTTTTTCAACTATTGAAGAAGTTACAGCTTAATCACCATAAATACTTTTGACCTGACCCTCCAAGAGAATAATCAAGAAAACAGCCAGTATCCACATCAGTCCCAGTCAGATCTGTCAATAACTCAGAGCCAGAAAAACTTGATTTTCAGGCCCGTGACAAGATGATTGGGACAATGTTGTCTCTGTGGGAATGAGACAGAACTGTAAAGATGATGTTTCCCAGACTACAACTAAGAAATCCAAAGATGAACCAACCAGCTGAGTGAGTGGCATCAAAGAGTTGCATCACCATATCCCTTGAGGGGTTTTGTCAGGTTGAATAAGAAACTATCCAAAATTAGCTTTAGTGAGATAGTGTGCACTCAGTGTTCTGCTATTTAGAAAACTTCTGTGTCATGTTCATTTCCCCTATTTTTAAGTAAATGATAGAAGGGAGATCCTTTAAAGGAAATTAAAACGCATGGCAGGGACTAAGAGAACTCTCATGATGAAAGGGGTAAAGTCACACCTATAAAGCACATCCTGAGCAATGGATATGTGGATTGAGGAAAACTAAGGCATTGTACTTTGCTAGGATTATTATCCTTTATCTAGTAGGAAATGTTGTAGTCATATTGATTTTGTGGTCATCTTGATTGATTATTGAATTGGATAAGAGTACCACACTTTTGGATCACACAGATGCAACAAAGCTTATTCTATTCTGTAAAGACAATTTATCATGGGGAGGAAACTATGAGAGTTATATTTTAAGACACATTGTTCTTTTTAAAGCTTATTTTAGGATAGTTCTACATAACACTAGATACTTTGGAAAGGAATTCTTTGGCAGGATTCTTTACTTTTAATACCAACTCCACCCTACTAAGCATTTTTGTTTCAATGTTTGCTTTATGTTGAATGATATTTCCCTTAAGATACACCTTATGTTTGACATAAGTAAAACAAAAGACTGAAGATGTAATTTCTGGATTAAGTCTCCTTACTCTTCTTTTCCTTCTTTCATCATTGACTTGCTTCAAGATCCTAAAGATACAGCAGGGTATTTATCAAACCTACTCAATGTTTGATATTTAAGGTTATTTATTTATTTTTAAAAATCCCTTACCTTGTGTTGTAGAATCAATAGTAAATATTATTTCCAAGGCAGAAGAGCAGGAAGACCTAGGCCAGTGGTTCCCAAACATTTTTGGCCTACCGCCCACTTTCCAGAAAAAATATTACTTAGCCCCCTGGAAATTAATTTTTTAAAAATTTTAATAGCAATTAATAGGAAAGATAAATGCACCTGTGGCCATCACTGTTTCCCTGGATCGCTGCAGCACCCACCAGGGGGCGGTAGCGCCCACTTTGGGAATCACTGGTCTAGGCAATTAGAGTTAAGTGACTTTCCTAGAGTTACACAGCTAGGAAGTATCTGAGGTCATATCTGAACTCAGAACTTCCTATCTTTAGGCCTGGCTTACTAAACACTGAGCAACCTTGCTGCCCCTTTAAAGAACTTGCTATAATCAAACAATTAGCAAATTTTTATTAAAGCATCTACTATGTCCCAGGCACTACCCTAGGTGCTGGGGACATAAATAAAGGCAAAAGACAGTTCCTGAACTTGAAGAACTCACAGTCTAATGGGGGAGACAATGTACAAACAAATATTTACAAACTCTCTGTCTCTCTCTCTCTCTCTCTCTCTCTCTTTCTTTTTCTTACATGACTATATGTAGATACACATACATTATATATACACAAATGTACAAACAATATGTATATATATACATATACTATATATGAATATATGACATAAGAATATTAAATATAGAGAGAGCTAGGTGGCTCAGTAGATAGAAGTTTAGGCTTGTGGTCAAGAAGATCTCAGTTCAAATCTGGCCTCATATACTTCTTAGCTGTGTGACCCCAAGCAAGTCACTCAACCTCTGATTGCCTGACAAAAGGATCTACTAGATAAGGAAATGACAAACTAATATCCTTGTTCAGAAGACACCTTGGAAAGGGGTCATGAAGAGTTGGATAATCAATCAATCAACCCATATTTATTGTTTATGCATTTCAGGTGCATAGATAAAATGCTATGGTATGGAAGGGCTCAATCATCATGGGGAGGGAGATTGTGTATAGTTACTCTTTAACAAATTAATTAAACTACAGTATTTTTAAGCATTGGCCTAAAGGCATATGAAAACTTCAAGCTCAGCTCTCATTAGCATCATGCTTTGAGCATATGTGCCAAATAGTTATGGATTTTCTTTTTTTTAGAAAAAAGAACTTAGTTTATATGTATAGTATGAGTACTTAATACATGTTGTATCTTTCCAGTTGTGTAGTAAAAGGGTGGAGGAAGAGATAATATATAAGATAGCCTGACTTCCGGGGTGGTTTTGCAGGGAAAAGTTATGGCCCATCCCCTAGAAATGTGTTGGTGAACCTATGGCATATCTGCCAGAGGGGGCTTTATGTTGAATGATATTTTTCTTAAGATATATCTTATATTTGACATAAATAAAACAAAAGACTGAAGATGAAATTTCTGGCAATAGGGGCTAAGCGACTTGCCTAGAATCACCCAGCTAGGAAGAGTCTGAGAACAGATTTGAACCCAGGTACTTTCAGCTCCAGGCCTGGCATAGTCTCCCATTTTACGATTAAGACTGGTTTTGTCAATACTCGGAATTTGGCTCCTTTTAGTGATGTTTTTATCAGGTATATTATTCTACTGTTTCTGACACCTTAACTTTTTCTTGTTTTTCTGGATTCTTCATATTCATTGATTTTTATGATGCAATATTATCTAGATTATAATTCTTGGGTACAGTATGCTGTAGTCAAAAGAATGCTGACCAAATGAAACTTGGATACAAATTCTAGCTCTGCTACCTAATGGCTATGGGACCTTGACCTAGTCACTTTGCTGACCTTTGTTAACCCCTGTTTTCTCACTTGTTAGATGGGAATAGTGCTTGCATTGTATAGCTCACAAAGTTGGGAGGAATGCTCTTTGTAAATCTTAAAGTCCTACATAAATGTGAATGATTATTATTCATTATTAGCTCATCCAGTAAATGTTCATCAACTCTCTAGTGTGAGAACTTGACCATGCCTAAAACCCATAGTCACATTCTAGATTATTACAATAGAAGAACAGAATAAAGAATTAGTTATAAAGATGCAAATCCCCTGAAGGCATTGTCCTATTTCTTTGTATTCTCCTATATTGTACCATAGCATTACATTGTGACTATAATTAAGTAGCACACTAGTAAATGTTGCAAAAATATTATGTGACCAAAGTAAAATGCTAACCTAAATAACATCATTAAGTCGCCCCACGTAAAGCAAAATTGGAAATCACTAATAGAACACTGTTCTTATTATAAGATGTCAGATTCATGCATAATGCAACAGGGAAACTGCTTACAGACACTTCACACAAGAGAATTTAAACTTGTTTTCCTGGACATGAGGAACTGTTCTTTGAAGCATAGTCTCTGATGAGATTCTACTTGGATCTGACCACATTCCCAGGGAATGCTAGTTTCTATCTGATGCATATTTATTGATAGGGTGCAGGATGAAGAACA
Organism: Gracilinanus agilis; assembly: GCF_016433145.1. NCBI lineage: Eukaryota > Metazoa > Chordata > Mammalia > Didelphimorphia > Didelphidae > Gracilinanus > Gracilinanus agilis. The sequence goes on from NC_058132.1 coordinate 357,138,224, forward strand.
TTTCATAATGTGCGGCAGATTTGCACCTCAGCCATTTATTCCATAAATCACTTTTTTCCTTTGGCATCTTCACCATGACTTTATTATTGATCCTTTTTTTTTTGAACCCTCTATGTGAATCAACCTAAAATCACAAAATAACCCATTGATCAATGTCAGTAAAAGAATTCTGTCAAACACAACTTTTAACTCCCTCCTCTCCTGAGCCTGCATTTCTCTGGCAAAGGTCTGAATAAAAAGATAACCTTTGCCTTAGTTATCATGTATCCACAAGAATCTGCCTAATTTACAGAGGGGGAACTCTGAGCCCAGGACCAATCATAGGCAAAAGAGAAGTACTTGCAGATAAATCTTCCCTTTCCTGCTCAAATTTCAAATCAAAAGTCTTCTCTTGCTGACATATATTTCTTCCTCATTTTTAAAAAGATAACTTTGCACCTCTTCTTTTTCACTGTGTCAAAATTTAATATATCTTACTTATGTCATAACCCAATTTCACTTTAGATTTAAGTACCTTGATGCTAGGGTTTGAGTTTTTTATACAAAGAAAGTGTTCAATGTTTGTTGAATTGAATTGTTAACAGAGGACTTGCCAGATCAATTTAAAAAAATAAAAGAGCATTTAAGGTTAGTGAATTAATAAAATTGTATAATTTAGTAAAAAACATTAGAAAATGCTAATTATGTCGATGATTTCTTCTGCAAACTTATTTACATTATTTATTTGCATATTTTACAATTTACTCTTATCCATAAACAACATGAAGATGAGATGCGACTGTATGCTCTGTTAAATGGCCACATCTCTGTTATTAGGACAAAAATTTGATAGGAATGTGATCCTTCTTCTGCCCAGGTCAAGGATACTTTCCCTAAATGACAGACATGTGATTCTGAGTCCTGCATATGGGGAAGGATATATGACTCCTAGGATAGCTAGGTGGTCTTGGGCTGGAGTCAGGAAGGCTCATTTCCTGAGTTCAAATCTGATTTTGGACACTTACTAGCTGTGCTACCCTGGACAGGTCACTTAATCCTCTTTGCCTCAATTTCCTCTTCTGTCAAATGAGCTGAAGAAGGAAAAGAAAACCATAAATGGGGTCACAGACATTTGGACACAACTGAACAACAGATGTGACTAATTGGCTGAGAGACCTTTGAGAGGGTAATGCTTTATACTTGGGACAGACACTTCAAAAGAGATAGAGATGAGTTGAGAGAGATAAGCAAAAATTTTTGGATGATGGATGGGAAATCTATGACCTGGGGTCATAGACATTCAGAGAATCTGGCCCTCAGTGTGTCCCTTAATCCTCAGCATCTGCACCCCTAGAGAATAATAATGAATTTTCCATGAGGGAATCTTTACCTTTGGTAGGACTAAGGCTTTATTTGCTCCCAAGGGGAAGCTTTGCTCACCATGATCCATTCTATTGTTTACCCTAATCTGTGTAACTTTTTTGATTTTTGTTTCCTTTTTATTTTGATAAAGATATTTGTTAGAGATTGGTGACTGTCTTTTGTATAAAACTTTTTTTAGAGATCCAAGATGGGGAGAATAGCTGTTTGCTATCATCTCTTTAAGAGTTTATCATCAGGAAAAGTGGCTTGCCCAGGGTCACATAGCCATTACATGTCATAGGCCCAATTTGAACACGAGTATGTTGACCAAGACTTGGCTTTCTGTACTTACCACATGGCTCTCATGCTTCCAGGCTCCATGCTTATTTATTCTAAAGAGAAAAAAAATGCATCAGAGGACTTATTTCACATGTCCTTTCAGAGACTTCTTTCACCTTTCATGTTCCTCCATCTCAGCTATCTATAATGCTCTTGTTTCCAGGCTACCTTCATCCTTCTTCTCTTGCTCCTCTCTTCATCTGCCCAATATGCTGCCTGGTTGGAGCCTTTCTCCTTTCTCTTCCTCATCTCCCTCATCTCCTTGCTAGCATCCATGGAATTATGGAATGGTAGAATCTTAGGCTATAAAGGGGACATAGGGCTCCTTAAAGCAACATGTGCATATTAATTAATGGGGGGGTAGGGTTAGTTAGAATTATTGTTTGGACTCCAATTTCATTGATGTGGGAAATGCTGAGTAAGGTGACCCCCCCCCCCCCACACACACACATACCTTTACCATATCTACATAAGATTCTGTTCTCCACATCATCCATTATGCAAAAGGGAAATCGGTTTGATATGAAGATTCATAGATATTAGAACTAGAAGAAGTTTGAGAGATTATTGTGTCTAATACTTTCATTGGAGGTGTGGAGAAACTGGGGCTCTGGAGGGCAAGAGACTTGCCTAAAGGAATGTGGTTAGTAAGTGGTGGATTCCATTTAAAAACTCAATTCTTTTGATGGCACAGAAGGACTGTTTCCATTATACCCCTGGTGGTGACAGTGTTCCACTAGATTCTCAGATTGAATAAGCCTCAATGGGGAACATGAAGCATTTTCAAAGTTACAGTACCTCTCTCAGGCACTCAGAAATTGTTATAGTGGTTTTTGCACATCAAATGTAATAATGCCTAAAAGAAACAGAGAATGTTATGTCAGGGAGGGGGAGGTTTTTCTCCTTCCCCTTCCCTCCTCCCATCTCCCATAGTTGATGTAGTCACAGAAAGCAGAGTAGATAACAGAAGTCATGAGGTGTTAATGTGTTAACAAAGTATTCCTGTTGATCTCTTTACAGAGTGTGAAAGACTTTCTCTGAGTGAATCAGATGGGGCAATGTGATTCAATTGGGCTGGAAATGGGCCATGTCCCCTGGGGGCTATAGATAGCTATGCTCTGGAAAGAGTTCCAGAGTTCAGGTAAATTCAGACCCAGAGCTGCCTTTGAAGAAGACCCCTTACGTGAAAGAAGAGAGTATTTCTGGAGCCGCGTTATTGGGAAAGGGTAGAAGATATGATAGATCCTATTGAAACCTAGTGTAGAGTCCCAGGGTAGCACAATAAACTGTCTTGGAGGTAAAAGTGATGAAGAAACAGGTTTCAGACCTGGGATTTCATTGTTATAGCAAACTTCTCATGAGAAAACTACTTCTCCCTATAAAAGATAGCATCTGATCTTCAGTTGTAATGTTAGAGAATTAACTGAGATATTAAGTGACTTGTTTAGGTCCACATATCAATATGTATGTGGAGATATTGGAGTGAGGTGGGAGGGGGATTTGAATCCTGAATTCCCTAATTCTAGGACTGGATCTTTATTTACTACACATAATATTAAGAAATTAAATTCATCCTAAAGGAAGATGGTGCATACATTAGGCCAACTAGGCAAAATATTTCATAAAATTTAATGTCAAGAGATGAACCCAATATTTCACTCATGCTATAAGCAGGAAAGAGACCAGTAGGAGAAGAGAGAACTGTGCTTCTTTTTGGATACTATGTTCATGTAAATATTGGAACTTATTAGTATTGTTGTTAATGTTTGTTTTTTGTTTGCTACCATGTCACACTGTTGTCTTGCATTAGGCTTCCAGTTCCCTAAACACCTACACATTTTTCATGTGTATTTTTGTCTAGCTATGTTTCCTTTAAACAGTAATTGTGTATTTGATGATCTTAACTAAGATGGGACTTCATATTTATCCAATTCATCCAATAAGATTTGGCCAATCTTTCTAGCTTTTCAAGCAAATTCTTTTTGTGCCCTGACACTGTTGTCCAAAATGGTTGCTAGTCTCTCAGTTCCATGTCTTGCTATAAACTTGTCAAGCATGCCCTATGTTGTCATTCAAGTCATCCATAAAACTATTGAAGAGAAGAGGGCTGAAGACAAATTTCTATAACCCTCCCCTAGAGACCTTCCTCCAGATTGTTCTCATTGCCTTACTCATCACCTTTTGGGTCCTATTAGTCACTTTGGAATCTTGTACAACCATCTACTTTATATCTCTCCATCCTGTCTACAGGAGGATCATGAGAAACTTTGCCAAATGTCTAAGTTTATTTTCGTCTCAGTTTCCTTTCTTACTGACATGGAGAAACTTTTGTTGAAGACAGATTGGGAGCGAGGTTGGGGAGAGGCACCTGAGATAATAATCAGGGAGATTGCATTACGCTGTGACAAAATAATTTAGAAACGCTTCTCTGTCAGGGCTATCAAACAACAATGCAGAGATGTTTCTCTGTAGCAACAGGTGAAGGACATTTGTTAAAAAGGACTGTAAGTAGATCCATTCTGTGCTGGTACTAGTTCATGTTTACATTGAATCTCTATGCTCAGTTATATTGACTATAATGATGAACTCAACAGGCTTTCCCACTACCTCTGTGGAAGACTAAAGCTTACTGGGGCTAAAATGCTTCCTTTATCTCTATTTCCAGTTTTTTTTTTTCAGAATCCAATTTTCCCATAAGTTTTTCTGTTGGGTAGGCTAACTGAGGAAGGTAGGACACTGAAACATAAACTAGTCCCTTAGCAGTCTTTTATCTAGCACCTTTTCTAACCTCTTCAGCCCAATCCCAAAGCCTTATTTTAAGATCAGTTCTAGGTAGCAAGTATGAAAGAACAAATGGATGCTTCATTTATTAAGATCCAAAAAAACAAAGGCAGCTTCTTACCTATATGATTTATTGGAGCACCTCAACCGTGCCTTGCGGCCAGTGGAGATCCTTGGTCTGGGTGAAGGAAGCAAACCCCTGGGAGTTGCCTAACTATTCATGACACATTGTCAGGCAGGCCTAACAGCAGCTACTCTTGTGAAATCAGGTATGTTTATGTTAGATGTTTCTGTACCCCTTTTTGGAATCTTTTTTCCTCTGGCAAACATTTATCACCTCAGTTTCCTTTTAGAACCATGTCTTTAGAGTTGAAAGGGACCTCAGAAACTATCTAGCCAAATTTCTTTATATAGATGAAACCAAGACCCAGGAAACTGAACTCAGTTGCCCAGTGTCACCTGGATATTAAATGTCAGAAGTGGAAATTGAACCCTGTTCCTCTGGTGCCTCCCTGAGACATTGTGCTGGCAATCTCTACTAGATAAACTCTAAACCAGGGGTTCTCATCCAGAGGTCTTATTAATGAATTAATAATAATTTACTAAAATATTAAAATTATTTTTATAATTATACTTCAAATTGCTTTCTTTTTAAATACTATGTTTTATTACATGGATTTTACAAATCTTGAAAAGGGGTGCATAAGCTTCAACAGACAGTCAAAGGGGTCCAGGATATGGAAAATGTTAAGATTCCCAAGCCTCTCAACTTTAATACTCTCCAAGACTTGCTTCTGATGCCTTCCTTACTGCCTTCTTTCCTTCATTGATTTCACTCTCTCCTCTCCCCTTTCTTTATTTCCATCTTTGGCTAATTTCTGGCATTGTTTTTCTTTGTTCATTTTCATCTATGCTTTTTTGGTTATCATTCTTTGTTTTGTTTTGTTGTTATTGTCAGCTTCCTGGCCACCAATAAATAAACTTTTCCACAAAATACCTATATTTACATGCAGAAATAGCTATTTATAAAAGGAAGAGAACTGGTTTTAGAGTCAAAAGATTTGGAATCAAATCTTTGCTGCAAAGGTACAGCCTCTGTGAGCCTCAGTTTCTTCATGTAGTCAAATGGAGAGAAGAACAAAAGATTTCTCTCATACAATTGTGAGAATCAAATATCTATCAAGTATTAGAGCAGTGTAAGAGGTTTATTACTGTATCTATGAAATAATTCTTATCTATAAATGTGATATATAGAATTAGAATATTTTGGAATATAGGATATTAAATTTGGATCTAGAAGGTGATTTTAAAGGCTATCTAATCCAATCTTTTAACATAGCAGATCAAAGAAATGGAAATTTGCTCAATGTCATAAAGGTAGTGACAGAGGGATGATCTGTACCAGAGTCATCTTGCTCCAAATCCAGAGCCCTTTCCATCATTCCATATGGAAGGTGGGCTATACATCATGGAAGTTGCTATTAACCAGACAAGGTTAGCAGATTAAACTGTCTACATGAAATCTCACTGAACTTTGAACTAGGGAGAATATTTTTGGGTTAAATCCACCAGTTTCAAATTTTGTCAAATATTTCTTTTGAATATTTCCCAGATCTCACCTTTCATTTCTAATTCTATAGCTACCTCTTTAGTGTAGTTCCTCATCACCTTTTGCCCAGATCAAAGCAACAAATTTCTAACTAGTCTCTTTGATTTCAGGCTTTCCTATTGTAGTGCAGAGATTTTGCATGCAATGTTACCCTAGGCAATCCTGTCAGTTACCCTGAATGGAATCTTGTGGATAGCATGCACCATGCCAGGGGCCAACCAGCAGTTGGTCTGTGACTATATAAGGCCCTGCAAACCCAACCTTGGGATTCTGATTTCCTTGACCTCACCCAGACACCCAGCTACCCCTGACTTCCCCTTGGAGACCCCAGGAGGTTGAAGGGAGGTAGGTTGTGGAACATGGGAAGGAATTAGTTTAGAGTATCCCAGTGGTTAGGGACATCCCTAGAACAACTCAACAACTTCATCTGTTTAGCTGGTAGATCAAATAACATCAGGCCAGTGTCAAGTTATCTCTGGCTGAGGGCTGTTTCCCTCAGCCTGTCCTGACCTTCTAGGTCCATTGCCAACACTTGCCAGTTGTCCCTAGTAACAGCTTTATAAGACCTTGAACCCTCTTACCTTAGTTTTCTCTTTCCAGTTTAAATAAATCCCTAAGCCTAAATCTGTGAGTTCCTGTGATTCCTTCAACATCACCAAGGGTAGGGAGACTAAGGAGAGGAGAGAATATTTAGAAGTTGAGGTTACTGTGAAGCAGAAGCTAAGCCTCCATTGTATTCAGGGAGTAGAGTCCCGTTTCTCCCTGGGTTCTGCTCTCACCCTATAGGAAGGCAGTTACTTCAGCAGGAAGGGGCCACACACTCAGCACCTTAATGGAGCCTGCGGCTAGCAGTGGAGATTGACTGGGAACCACAGACAAGGCTGCTCATCATTGATAACATCTAGCTCCAAAATCTCCTGCTAGTTTAGTTACAGACTCCCAGGCCCCTGGTGACTCACATTTACCATCATCATCATATTATCTATCACATTATTATCCATTACACTCTGTGTGATTTATCCTATATATTGCTGCCTAACTAATCTTTCTCAAGCTTTGCTCCTTTTATGTTCTTTATTTTGCTCAAAAACTTAAAACATTTCTTCTTGTCTCCAGGATAAAATGCAAACTCATTCACTATGATTTGGCTCTTATTTGTTATTTAGGCTCTCCACAATCAGGCCCAAACTCACCTTTCCAAATTTTTCTCTTGTAGCCATTTATATTAACCTTCCTTTCCAACCAGGCTCATCTAAATGCTGAGATCTCCTTAACATATAACATATACTCCTATCTCTGTACTTTTATCCACAACATGTTTCCCATTTATTGCTTATCTTCTTTTCTTCCTTTCTGTATCCCAAATTCCATCTCGCAGGATCATAGATTCAGAACTGGAAGCTGCTCTGGAGGTCACTTTATAGATGAGGACACAGGTCCAGAGAGATAAAATTACTTTTCCAAAGTTAAATAGCAGGACAAGTATTTGAACCCTGGTCCTCAGATTCCAAATCTACCATTTCCCTAAACCACAAAGCCTTTCAGATCTATGTACCTCTTCATCTAGGAGATCTTCTGTGAACACTTTAGGTCTGTTGCACTCATCAGCAACAAGAAAGAATATTTACCTGAGACTTGAGACTGATGTTTAATCCCTCGTGGGACACTAATTCCACTATATACCTTAGGACAAATCACTCCATCTCATTTCTATAGCATCTTGTTCACTCAATTGGTACTCAGCATATACTGTTTTATATTTGTCTTATATTATCTTTAAGATGAAATATTTAATCATAATATTATATCTGATATAATAATATAACCAAAAAGGTATGTCATATCTTTAGAAAAAAATTGACCATCTGTCTCAGAATCAATAAAGACAGAAGAGTGGTTAGGGTTAGGAAGTATCTCAGGCCAAATTTGCACCCAGGACCTGGTCCTGACTGTCAATTAACTGAGCCTCCTCACTGTATCCAGATATGTCATATCTCATAGTTATTTTTTCATGTGTATATGTCATACCTCCCCAACTCCATTGCTAGCATCTTGAGGACCAGAACCAAGTCTTATCCAACACTGTGCCTCCTATAGAACCTAACTCATATAGTAGGTGTTCAATCTTATTACCTATTTGTTGAATAAAGAAGTGACTATGAGGAATGTCCTTAGTGACTTAAACTGGACTGCCCTGCCTCCCTCAAAGAGCTGAGAAAAGCCTTAATTAACTTTGGTGGTTTTATTTTTTTCCTCTTCTTTGTGGTTCCTTGAAGTTTGCCATGGTAATGCAGAATTTTCAGCTATTAACCTCCATAGCAGTGAAATTAAACAACAAATAAGAGTGTGTTTATTGTGGCCTCCAGATGAAGTACAAAGTACATATCTGTTGAACCTGAGTAATACAATCTTCTACGGTTATCTGAGAAGTAAAGAAAAATTAATTACTGCACACAGCTGTTAATTGCCAAGCTTTGGAGGGTTTCAGGAGGAAAGGCTCATGAATGCTTTTCAGTTTAAGACTACAAGTTCATTAGACCATGCAAATATAACTTATCCAGGCACTTGACAGCTTTACATGCTTGTCAAGTCTGTATAGGTCAGAGACTCAAGATTCAAGGATTAGAAGCAAAGTACTTTTGGCCAATAAATGGTAGAATGACTTGAAAGAACACTTGTCAAAGTCTTGAGACCAAACTTTCAGTCTCAGATATGCCATTAATTCTATGTTTATATCTTGGGGCAATACATTCCATCTGGCTAGACCTCACTTTCCTCATCTCCAGGTAGTTCTGGGATATATTCATCAACTTTCAGGTCAGAACTCACAAATAAAACTATCCCAGGGGCAGCTGGGTGGCTCAGTGGATTGAGAGCCAGGCCTAGAGATTGGAGGTCCTAGGTTCAAGTCCAGCCTCGGACACTTCCAGCTGTGTGACCTTGGGCAAGTCACTTGACCCCTATCGCCCACCCTTACCACTCCTGGGCTAAGGACGGTCCTAGCCCAGATGAAAAAGGAGGAGGGTTGGGCGTGGGGCTAGCAACCCCACCCTGTAAAAAAAAAAAAAACTACATCTGCTAAAGAAACTGCAACCTAAAGTAGGGGCAGCTGGGCTAGCTCAGTGGATTGAGAGCCAGGCCTAGAGACGAAAGGTCCTAGGTTCAAATCCGGGCTCAGACACTTCCCAGCTGGGTGACCCTGAGTGACCCATTGCCTACTGGTTGTGGCCCTATGCTCCTAGAATGGAGTCCCAGGATAAAAAAAAATGTTCAAAATAATCTGTGGGCCCACAACCACTAAAAACAATAGTTCATAAACCCCTATCAATATGTCTACTTTTAAATAGTCACAAAGAGGACAAAATTATTTCAAAGTAAAGGCAGTGTCAACATGGAATCTAAAAGCCCCCAAACTTGTAGCCTAGTAAGATTCAGTGACCCCCAGTTTGCTTAGCTTGAAGGTGAAAGCCCCAAGTTTGACCTTGTCCCAAGAGAGTTACTCCTTGAGGGAAAAATCCAACCTCAGAGTCTCAAACTAACAATAGACCTTAAAGTAGTTTAACCCCTCGCTGTTTTTCCTGTCTGTGACTCCTCATTTTCCTTTGTTTCCATTGTAAAGTCAATCTACTATCCTTCCCATCCTCAGTCTCCAATATTCCCCTAGAAAAGTAAGCTTCCGACTTTAATGGCTCCTTGGAATTTTCAGTCTAGAACAGTTGACTCTCCCAAGGGTCAGTGACCAAAACAACCAGAGTTTCAATCCTCAGAACTCTGTGTGAAGGTCTAATTTAGCACTGAACCTCTTTCCTTAAAGAGTGGTTTTTCTGATTATTTAATAGTTCTGTGTTTTTTCCCAGTTGACAGCAGCTTAAAGAAATTTTAGGGTAAGAAAGATATTCCTAAAATATCCCCCCCATAATCCTCTTACTTATATGCATATATCATTAGTGGGGAGATTGGATTCATAATCTAAAGATAAAAGAATATGAAACATAACATATGTGGTCAGGACACAGGCACAGATGTAACTAATCTAAGATGTAATCACAACTAATTATGAATTCAACGAAGGGAAATTAATATTTCCAATACTGGAAGACTGTTGATGGCTTTCAGTGATGCCATCATACTGCTACCACTATTTCTTATCTTCCCTTGTCTTTGGTGGACATATCCTCTCTATTGGAGGGAGCTCTGCTTAACATTGCTCTATTACACTCTGCTCAGCTGGATAGAAAAGAGTCTGACTAGTGCTGCCTTGGAAGAGCCCCACTGGGGTTATGGTTAGGGAACTTTTTTTTTTTTCTGCTCCTAGCTTCTGACTTCTGCTGAGGTCTTTATTTTTAGTGCCATCTCTTCCTTGTGAGAAGAGTTCTTCAATGCTCCTTAGTTCAAAGTTTTAGTTCAGAGGGCTTTTTATAGCTCTTTTAGAAAAGCAACAACCGTGATGTTAGGGGATGTGACTTTGGGGCTTTCTTTTTCTTATAAGCTAACCTTAGACTATAGACTTATAGAACTGTCTCGGTTAGAGTTTTGGCTAAAAAGGTCTCTCATCTCCAGTGTGAGAGTCTCAGATCCAGATGCTAAGTTCTTTGGAAAAAGAGCAATGACACTCCTAGCTAAATTTGTCTTTCAATGTACTTAAATTACTAGTTGGCTGGTTTGCAGTTGGTAAATGATTTCATTCTTATCTCATGGTGAGTTTTCTGTAGGATGCCTCATTTTAATCTTTGAAATAGCCTTTAGAGGAGACAGACCATAGATAATGATTACTTATGTAAAGGTAGTCCAGTAGCAAGAGCTGCTCATCCTTGGTTTTTGAAGAAGGCTCAATCACACAATGGGGAGATGTCTTGACTTGCATGAGAATACAGCTCTTGGGTTCCTTGGTTTTTTCAACTTGAAGCCCCTTCAACAATTCCAGGCAGATGTATGGGTGGGAGGTGAAATGGATGGGGAAGGAACATGAGCAAGGCCATTATCTCCCCTATCTGCCTAGCCACGTTCCTGGCCTTTTATAGGAAGCTATAGCCAACAAAGTCCAAAATCACAAGTAAAAAGAGACGCGTAGACTAGATGAACTCTCAGATTCATTGCAGCTCTGATAATTTATGACCAGGTGAGTGTGACTCGTATGAACAGTGGAGAAATTATAGCTTGAAGAACTACTTCCTTTTAATAAAAGAGTACATCTCTACTCTAGCTCACACCAGAAGTAGAAATAGACTCCTTAATCAAAAGTATGGCTGTTCTAGAAAGATGTCACTAAAACCAAATCTGCAGAAAAGGCCAGAAAATTTCTTGCTATGCTACTCTGTAGGGGCAGTGGATCTTTATATTGTGCTAAAATGGTTAATGCACAAACAACTCTTAAGCATTTTTTTAATATTGAGTCTTATATATGTCTAATGCTTTAGGCCCTAGTTAGAAACTGCTGTTATCAGTCTGGAGATGTGGCAAAGACCTGCAGAGTATCTTTATTGTTCTTTAGGAGAGGGACAAGGACAAAAAAATTCTTTGTATCTCAGAGATGAGAGGAAATTCAAAAAGGCAGTTACTTTCATAGATTACATTTACATACTAATGGGAAATAAGGGGAAAACAGATAAGGGATTACTTTTGCATATTATACCATCAGGTGAGTAAAAAACACTCTAGGCTTTTAATTTAGGTCAATCCTTTCACAAAAAGTTCAAATGGATTGTCCAAATTCTTCTATTTTGCTGGACTTTGGTTAAAATAAATAGATCCTCATGACTTAGAGATGGATTTATTATGTAATAATAACAGCTAACATTAATATAGTGCTAAAGGTGTGCAAAGCACTTTACATAGTATCTCATTTCATCCTCCCAATAATCTTTGGAAATTGGTACTATTAGCTTCATTTTGTAAATGAGGAAACATGAATTTCATTTGAGGTTAAGTGACTTGCCAGGAGTTGCACCAGAACTAAATATCTGATTCAAACTTGTGTTTTTACTCTAAGTTGAGCACTCTATCCATTAAGTCCATTACTCAGCTTCCATAAGAAGCAAATCTTCATTTGTAATGGGATTTGCTCTATGACTAATTTTCTTGATCTGTTCAACTTTTTAACAAATTTTGAAGGATGGTGCATTTTATTTCTAATTTAAAAAATATCATTTTATTTGAGGTGAATTAAATTTTATGAACTAGTTTCATTAAACTCACTTTTCCCCGTTCATAGACTTAGGTCCAAAGTCTTAGCTCGGTAAGTGTTAGTAAATCCTAAATGATTCAGCTAGATTTTCCCTATCATCTTTCCTATGAAGAATGCTCTCAGAGACACCATTTCCATTTTCCTCATTGTTACAGTCACCTTGTAGCTTGATTGAGTACTTTATCTGGCACATAATGAACACTTAACAATAATTTTTTCATTCATTGATCCATTGTTCAATGCCTTGGTTAGGTAATCCTCAAAACAGACATTTTTGTTGTTGTTGTTGTTATTGAGTCATTTCAATTGTGTCTGACTCTTTGTGACTCATTTAGGGTTATCTTATGCAAGTTACTAGAGTGGTTTGTCATTTCTTCTCTAGCTCCTTTGACAGATTAGGAAACTGAGGCAAACAGAATAAGTGACTTGATCTGGGAGAGCTACTAAGTGTCAGATCAGATTTGAACTCAGGTCTACTTGACTCCAGGATTGTCTCTCTATCCACTGTGCCATATAGCTATCCCAAAGCTGATATAGTCCAGGACTAAGTACAAGTCCCTTTGCACAGTGGGGTATATTTGATAGATCCTTCATGAATCCTTGGGACAAAAGAGATCAGCTGGGTACATTTCACAATACATGCTGGTCCTTCTTTACTTCTATAACAGCCAGGTCATTCTATAAGCTGAGGTATGCTGAAGTGTGGGAGGGAGAGCACTTAAACTCTTATGTTTAAACTTGGGTGGATGCATGGTTGGTATCTTCCCAGGCTTAGAGGGGGAAAATAGAGTTCATTGATTTGCAAATCTAATGTTGCAGAAGAGAATTGGGCTGGAGAATTTACAGTGTTTATATTACTTCAGTCATGGTCTAATGCTCTGCTAAGCTTGAAATTAAAAGAGAAGGCTCCCAAATCTATAGCTCAAGCTTCAACCTCTTCTGAGCTCCATATGTACAAGTCCAGTTTTTACAGGTTAAATGGTGTTTGTTGTTCAGTTGTATCTGACTCTTTATGAACCCATTTGCGGTTTTCTTGGCAAAGATACTGGAATGGTTTGCCATTTCCTTCTCCAGATTATTTAACAAATGAGGAAACTGAGACAAGCAATTTTTAGTGACTTGTCCAGGGTCATACAACTAGTGAGTATCTGAGGTCAAATGTTTCTATGAATGGCATTACTGGCTATTCACCAGTGATCAAATTCTTGATGTCTTCTTTCATTATTCCCTTTTCTTCACATCTATATATAATCTACTATAGCATTCTGTGGTTTTGACCTCTGAATGATGTCTCTCACATATACAATGACAATAGCAATGTAAATGAAAAAAATAACAATAAAACAATCCAAATGTAATCCTGTGCCATAATAATAACTATTCATAGTCCAAAGAAAATATGGGAAGTCATCTCCGTTGCTTCTTTGGAGAGGTTGGGGATTGGGGCAGGGGAGGTGCAACATTGCATATATGGTCCAATCTTGGATTTTTTCAAATGTGTTTGGTTAGTATAGCTCAGCTTTTTCTTTCTTTCCTTTTTTAATCTTTCGTTAAACATGATGACTCTTTGAAAGGAAGGGATGAGAGATATATATTGGGAAATGTAGATTGTCTAAAAACAAAAGATACCAAAAAATTTTTATTTAAAAAAAAAAACCTTTCCCAATTTACTAATTTCATTGGTTTAAAAAACACAGAAAGACCTACATGAAATTATGAAGAATGAAACAAACAGAACTAAGAGAATATTATATACAGCAACAGAATTATTGTTTGAAGAATGACTTATGTATGTACATATCCAGAGAAAGAACTTATAAGTAGACACAAGCAAAACATAGTTCAATATATACATCTACCTTTTTGTCAGATGATGCAGTGTTTAATGGAGGTAGGGAAGAAAGGGAAAGTATTACCTAAATATTAAAATGTAACAAATAAATAAATTTAAATTGAAAAATCTTTCTAAAATAGGAAATTTGGTATGGTGAATAGGTAGCACAGTTTGGAGTCAGGAAGATCAAGGCTCAATCCAGTTTCTGACACTAACTAGATATGTGGCCACAGACAAGTCACTTCACACCTTTGAACTTCAGTTTTCTGTTATAAAATGAGATCAATAATGCCTACGGTACATATTTTATAGAGTTGTTATGAGGCATAAGTAACAGTGGAGGTTTGATTTGACAGCTTTGAAAAATCATTAACATCTGCTATTAAAAATACCTCATTTCTTTCCTCCCTTTCATTCCTACTGTTGCCATCTTCAATTAGGCACTTGCTACTTTTTCCTTAGTACCAGACTATCACCATATTCTTGGTGATTTTTCTGACTCAATTTTTGCTTTATTCTAATATATTCTACATATTATTTCCAAATAAAGCAAAACGGTAATCAGTTCTAATCCTTTCTTCCCCACTTCTTTTTGCATACTTACATGAATGCAGACACACATATACAGAAAACCTCTTAACAGATGTCTGTCTGTGACTGTTTACTGCTCTCCTCAGTAAGTCCATACTCTTTTCTAAAAAATCTAAATAAGGTGTCTTTTATTTGTAACAGACAAATAAAGTTGATGCAAAATGGTTTGCTTTCCCCCCCTTGATTCCAGTGAGAAAAGAATTTACTAAGAAAAAAAATCTATATCTATATCTATATTTATTTATCAAGAGTCGGGGTATATTTTCAGAAAAAAGAAAGGGTTGAATAGAATCACACACACCTGTAGCAGTATGTGCATGAACATACATGTGCATGCATATACACACACACATACACACACACTCATGTACATCAAGAGAAGTAACCCAACATAGATGAGATGGCTACAACTAAAAAAGATGACCACTTTAACAGAAATACTTTAACACACCCCAAACAAAAGAATGATACAATTCAAACAGTCAGCTACATTTCTCAAAAACTAGAGTTAAAGGGGGCAGCTGGGTGACTCAGTGGATTGAGAAACCAGGCCTAAAGATGGGAGGTCCTGGATTCAAATCTGGTCTGAGCAAGTCACTTAACCCCCATTGTCTAGCCCTTACTGCTCTTTTGCCTTGGAACCAATACCTTATTGTCTCTAAAAAAGAAGGTAAGGGTTAAAAAAAACCTAGACTTAGTAGTAGTTGAGGCAAGACACTGATGTGAGAGAGGACCAAGAGGATTTCAAAACAGGAAAACTAAAGCCAGGAATGATTTGCTAGTCCTTGCCAACTCAGAGACAGTCAGTTTGGACAACAGAAGATTGATGCGGTAAAGATAAGGGCACCTCAGTGACACCCCTGAAAATGAGTTTGGTAATTGGGATCTGGTTATTAGACAGAGATCAAGAAGTCAGTAAAAAAAAAAAGACACAAACTCGGTTCTTGGAATTTTTGTTGGGAATTCCTTTGGAATTCTGGGGATATAAACAGTCAGAAATCCATGATCTGAGACCCAAAACTCTTTTTAAAGGTACTTCATTTGTTTCTAGTTTGAGGGACTTTTGGACATTTGGATTTCTAAATTTAACTCTAGCCATCCTTTTCATTATTTTGAATGTCCTACTTGTATGACTCTAGGCAATTCCAATTGCCTAGCCCTTATCACTCTTCTGCCTTGGAACCAATACTGATTCTAGAAAGCAAGGGTTTTTTAAAAAACCCAAAATATTTAATTGAGCCATTTCCCTCCACATTCCCTAAATTCTAGTCAAACAGGATTATTCAATATTTCCCCTAAACATGCTTTATCTTTCCCTGCTTCCGTAATTTTGTTCACACTGTTCTTTCTACATGGCACGCCTCATCAATCAATCAGTAGAAGGTAGGTGTTATTATTGTGCCCATTTTTCAAATAAGGAAACTGAGACAGAGCTTAAATGACTTGTCCAGGGGCACATAGCCAGTGAGTATCTGAAGCCAGATTTTAAGTATTTATTAAATATTAAATATTTACATTGTGTTAAGCAGGGGTGTTATAATTATGAAGAATAGGGTAGATAGGTGGCTCAGTGAATAGAGACTTGGGCCTGGAGACAGGAAGTCCTGGGTTCAAATCTGACCTCAGATACTTTCTAGTTAGGTGACCCTAGGCAAGTCACATAACCCTAATTGCCTAGCCCTTAATACTCTACTCTAATGGGAAAGTAACGTGCATACATATAAGCAGATACATAATAATATACAAAATGAACACCAAGTTGTGATGGGAGAGAAGGGCATCATTAGTGAAAGAACAAAGAGAAGCTTTTTTCTTTAGATATTATAATATAAGGAGGTGGAATTTGCACTGAGTCTTGAAGGAAAAGAGATCTAAGCAACAGAGATGAGGAGTGAGTGAATTCTAGGCATGAGGAATAGCTATGTATGTATAGAACATGGAACAGTATGCCTAGAATGCTAGGAGGAAAGTTAAGGAGCAAGAAGATTGGAAAGGTAGGAAGACTTCAGTTGTGAAGTATATTGAATACTAAATAGGGGAGTTTATACTGAGATTTTAGGCTTTTTATATTTGATTGTTGGGGACAATAAGGAGCCATTGGAATTTGTTGAGCACAACATGATATTATCAGACCTCTACTTCAGGAAAATTATTTTGGTGACCATGTTGAAAATGGATTAAAGTGGGGAGAAGCTTGACACAAGAAGACAAAAGCTGAGACTACTAGAATTGTCTGGGCCAGAGAAGATGAGCTACTACACTAGGGTGGTGGCTATATGATTAGAAAAAAGGGAGCATATTAGAAAGATTTTTTGGAAATGGAAGCAAAAAGATTAAGCAACTAATTGGATATGTGAGGCAAGTTAGAGTAACAAGTCAAAGCAGATGGCCACATTGAGAACTTTGGTAGCTATGAGGATGATGGTGTTCCTGATGGTAGTATGGAAGTTTCAAGAGGAATGGGCTTAAGGGCACAAATAATGACTGTTCTGTTTTTGACATCTTTGGTTTGAGATTCATATGGGATATCCATATACATGTCCGGTAGGCAGTTTGTGATGGGAAGCTGGGGCTGAGAAGAGAGAGTTGAGCTGGGTATATAGAGCTGAGAATCATCTACATAAAGCTGGTAATTGAACTCATGGGTGATGATGGCTTGACCAAATAAGAAAATGTAGAAAGAAGAGAGAAGATGGACTGAGACAGTCTTAGGGGGAGATGACATGGATTATAGATCCATGGATCATGACTGAGAAGGAACAGTTAGATAGGAAGAAAATCAGGAAAGATCAATGTCATGAAAACCCATAAAGAGAAACAGTATTCATGAGAAGCGAGGTGAGAACCAATGGGGATCAGCAACAGAGAGGGTCAAAGAAGATATGGTTTGAAAAGATGCTAGAATTAGAAATTAAAAGTGTTGGTAATTTCAGAGACTTTAGTAATTTTGCAAGTATTTAATTCCTATCTGTCCTTTAAGGCCTAGCTTAAATGTTATCACCTCATTGAAGCTTTCCTTGATTATTTTAATAGGAATTGATTTTATTTTCTGAACTCCCAAAGTAATTTTTTGGTTATCTATCTCATTACAATAAAACATCCCATCTTGAATTATAGTTATTTTCTTTGAGGCTATAAATTATATAAGGTCAGACCCTGTATCTCGATCTCCCTTATATTCCCCAAGGTGACTGACATAATATCTTCCATGTAGACAGTCAGTTAACAAACATTCATTAAGTGACTACTTTATGACACAATCTGTGCTAAGTTCTGGGGATACAAAGAAAGACAAAGAATAGAAAAAGTCTTTCCTCTCAGGGATCTTTTATTCTAACAAGAGAGACAACATGAAAATCACTGTGTGCAAACAGGATATAGCTAAATTGGAGGTAATCCACAGAAGGAAGATATCAATATTAAGGAAGATATGGGAGGAATTTAATAAATTCTTTTAACTGAATAGTTGAATTAAATGAAAAAAATAATCCCATTGAATACCAAAATGAAGGATCATACTTTAAGTCCAATTTCTTTGACATTTGTCATCATCAAAGAATTTCAAGAGGTTCTATGAATGAAAAAAATTAGATTTCTTTTTGTTTGTTTACTAAATGGAAGTGCAAAAACACTGAAGGTATTCTATAGGGCTCAGCACTCCACTAAGATGCTGCCTAATACTAATGTTAATAAGGATAATAGTAATGATAAGTAACATTTACACATTATTTTAAGGTTTGCAAAGAATGTTCCAAATTTTATATCATTTTATCCTTATATCAACTTTGGGAGGTCCTTTTTTCAAATGAGGAAACTGAGACAGAAGTTAAAAGGTTAACCCAAGGTGACAGAGTCAGCAAGTATCTGAGGTCTGATTTGAATTTAGGTCTTCCTAACTCCAAATACTAGAAGAATCAAAGCACAGAGGATTAGATGTGCCCCAAAAGTTTAGTGATTTCAAATGACCACAGCTTCTATCAGGGTAATACTGCTTTTCCATGCTTCTTATTGCTTGCAAAATTTCAAAGATGAACCACAGAAAATTAGACCAAGAGAATCTTTCAGGCTCATCCAATTATACAGTGGTCAGGTCGACACAGACTGTAATAAGCTCAACTCACTAATGACTGTTTTTATCCCTTTAATGGGAACTTTTGGCAGCATAACAATGTGAGTCTATAGAGATATATAATAGCACCAATGTAAAAGGTTATGTTAGATTCTAGTTGGAGGAAATGCCTCTCAAATTATTTAAATTAGAAAATAAAGACATTGAATTAAAGATGGACTGCTATGAGATGAACTATGAAACAGTATAATCTGGGTTCCTTCTGGTTGCTGATCAATGGAATTTCTAGCTCAATTAATACAGTTGATTTGACAGAAGATATTATCAGATTCTACCATCTGGTGAGTGGATATATTTGTGACTCTTTTATTAGTCCAAATCTAGGGCTACCATATCTGCTTTTACTATTGATTTCCTGCCCAAAGAGGTAAATATCTTATATGATATAATGTAATTTTATAATAAAACAAGAAATAAAGGCAAGGGTATGTAAATGTGTTCATTAAAAACATGATTATTACAAAAACATTTAACATTTAAAAATTGTTTATTAATTGACTTCATCCACAAGTGTCTCAACCCCTCTCTCCATCCCTTTCCTGCAACACAGAAAACATCATCTTTGGGACAGAGATGTTCATACAAATTATGTCTTCATATTTCCACCTTTCAGTTTACTCTCTGGAAGTTACATTCACAATTTATTTATTTTTCAAATTTTAAATCTGTAGCTGTGTATGATGCTCCCTTAGTTCTAGACATTTCTTTGTTCATTATCTCATGTAGTTCTTCCCAAATTTTATTAAAATTAGCCTGCTCATAATTTTATATGGGGTAGTAGTATTCCATCACAATCATATATCACAATTTGTTTGGCCATTCCCCAACTGATAGACAATCTTTTGATTACCAGTTCTTTGCTACCACAAAGAGAGCTGCCATACATATTTTGGAACATATAGGGTTTTCCCCTCCATTTTCCCTGATGTCCTTGGAAAACAGACCCAGCAATGTTATTGTTGAATAAGGGTATGCAGTTTTATAACTCTCTGGGTATAATTCCAAATTGTTTTTTAAAATGTCTGAATCAGTTCACAGTTTCACCAACAGTACATTAAATGTCTCCACTTTTCCACTTGCCCTCCAACATTTATAATTTTGCCTTTTTGTCATTTTAGTCAATTTGATGTGTATGAGATATCTCAGAATTGTTTTGGTTTGCATTTCTCTAATCAGAAGTAATGTAGAACACTTTTTCATATCCCTATATATGGCTTTGATTTTTTCATCTCCAAATTATATGTTTATAGCTTTCACTTATTTAACAATTGAGAGATGGCTTTTCTTCTTTTAAGCTTGACAAAGTCCTCCATATATTTTAGATATGACATCTTTATTTGAAAGTTTGCTTATAAAAATTTTCTCCCAATTTCCTGCCTTTCTTCTAATCTTGGCAACATTGTTTTATTTGTACAAAATCGTTTCAAGTTAATATATTCAAAGTTGTCTATTTTATATTTCACAAAGCTCTCCATTTCTTGCATAAATTCTTCTTCTATACATAAACCTGATAGGTAGTATGTTTCTTGTTCTTCTGATTTACTTATGATATCTCCTTTTATGCTTAAATCATATATCCAATTTGATCTTATCAAATTTATCTTAGTGAATGGTGAAAACTATTTAATCTTGTAATTAGAAGGACACCAAACATGAGTGGACTTATTTGTCCGAATCCTAATGTTCAATATAATGAAGAAGTAGATGTTGAATAAGGGAGTAGAAATGATATTGCAATGGAAATCTGTGAGCCTGCAAAGAGATACTGAGAAAAAGTTCCAGGGAAAGAATGCTGGCAAATCACCAGGAAAAGGGGAGATTGGAAGATAATTCATAAGTTCAAAGATTTAGAAGTGGTAGATATCCTTGAGGTCATCTTGTCTAATGTCCTCATTAAAAAATGACTGTTGTTATCTTTTATTTAATATCACCTATATTTCCTAGAGTGTCCCCTCCCCTAACTCCTTCCCCCAGGAGTCTTTCTTTATAGCAATGATCAAAAGAGAGGAGAAAAAACAGTTCCACAAAATTATCCAACAGACTTGAAGACTATCATTCATTATTTGCAAAGTTCCATATCTAGAGTCTCCTACCTCTTCAAAGAAAGGAGGAAGGTTTATTATCCAATCTCTAGCTAGGGACCAAACTTTTATAACATCTCTACCCAAAAGTAGCTTGAGGAGGTTCCTTGAAGATCAGCCTTCTTTTGCTACGTGTTGTGTTACATGGAGCAAGATATGACTCCTCATTAACTGAGAGATGTCTGATACAGCATTGAATAAGTGTGGAGAGTCTGCTGAAAGGAGTTTAGCTAGGCAAAAAGCTAGCCATGAACTTTTTTTTAATTCAAAAATTTTAATTTAATTAACTAATTTAGAACATTTTCCCATGGTTATAGGCTTTATGTTCTATCCCTCCCTGCCTCCCACTCCCCTCCATAGCCAACCCACAATTCCACTGGGTTTTACATGTGTCATTGATCAAGAACTATTTCCGTATCATTGATATTTGTGCTAGGGTGCTCATTTTGAGTCAATATTCCTAATTATATCCCCAACCTCCCATGTGATCAGGCAGTTGTTTTTCTTCTGTGTTTCTACTCTCACAATTCTTCCTCTGAATGTGGATAGCATTCTTTCTCATAGGTCCCTCATAGTTGTCCGAAATCATTGCATTGTTGCTAGTAGAGAAGTCCATTACATTAAATTTTACCATAGTGTATCAGTCTCCATGCATAATGTTCTGGTTCTGCTCTTTTCACTCTGTATCAATTCCTGGAGGTCATTCCAGTTCACATAAGCCATGAACTTTTGAATGGTGGAAAGGATATTTCTCTGGAGCCATATACATCCAGGGAATTGAACACTCCTCCCCAGCCCCAGATACTCCTCGATTCCCAGTCCCTACATTCTGAGATGCTGTTAAAAGCAAACTTTCTCAATAAGATAGTTCTCTCCTTGGAAGAACTGAGATTTTATTTCATGCCCCAATTTAAGAGCTCCTTTACTCTTATGATTTCTAACATCTACTTTAATTTCTATAACTTCCTCAATTTCTACCTACTATTTTACTTGCATAAATGAGCTTGCTTGAGATTCAAAACTGTTTTATATATAATTAAACTTTGGTGGGAAAGTGTTAAGTAGAACAAGAGAAAAACTAAGGGTTACCCACTGTTTTAGAGAGACCAAGGAAAGTGACTTTTATTCTGAATCCTTATCAAGGTCATTGTATTATGTATACAGTGATGACAACAATGTAAATAAGAAAAACAAATATCTATACATATACATATATAGTAAATGTTGCAGAAATTGAAAGAACAAATATGACTCTGAAAGAAGAGCTATGAGAAGGCATTTCCAACCCACCTCTTAGTAAGTAGGTCCACAAGTATTGTACACTGTGCATTCAGTTATATTTCAGAGACTTAAAATTTTTTTGATCAATTATGCTGATTTTTTCTTTTTTCTTTTTTGTCCTAAAAATTGTTTTTTGGGATGGATCTTGGCAGAGGAGATATACTGGGGAAAACTACGGTGATATAAAAAATAAGATATCAATAAAATAAAGAAAGAAACAAAAAAGTACATGTATTCCTAGATGAGCTGAATATCATATTAGAAGAGAAAAAGAGTAATAGATATTATTCCAATCCAACACCCGTCTTTTTTTTTTTTTAACCCTTACCTTCTTGTCTTAGAATCAATGCTGTGTATTGGCTCTAAGGCAGAAGAGCAGTAAGGGCTAGGCAATAGGGGTTAAGTGACTTGCCCAGCGTCATATAGCTCGGAAGTGTCTGAGGCCAGATTTGAACCCAGGACCTCCCATCTCTAGGCCTGGCTCTCAATCCACTGAGCCACTTGGCTATCCCTCCAATACTCATCTTAAAGAGAGGAGAACAAAGGAGTAACCTACCAGCCATGACTTTCCTGGATCTTACCTACATCTCCTTTGTTAGGCTTTTGCACCATTAGGTAGTGCAGCTAAGACCTTCACTAAGACTCTCCTCATGTAGTTCCCAAGTTGTGTAGTCATTTAAGTTGTGTCTGACCTTTCATGATCTAATTTAGGGTTTTCTTGGTAAAGCTAAATGAGTGGCTTTCCATTTACTTTTCCAGATCATTTGACAAATGAGGAAACCGAGGCAAACAGGTTTAAGTGACTTATCCTAGGTCACATATCTCCTACATGCCTGAGTCCATATTTGAACTCAGGAAGATGAGTTTATTTGGCATTCTATCCACTGTACCATTTAGTGACCTTATTCTCACCAAGACCCTCTTCATATTCTCTACAATGGTGGAATGGCTATGTCCCCTGAGACAGGGTTTGCCAGGATCTTATATCATATGTCACATAAAAGGTAGTCCTATCTAAATTAAATAGTTATATTACACTTAGTGTTTCAGTTTCAATTGTTTCATTTTTCTTTCCATTTACATTACTGTAATCACTGTGTATATTGCTTTCACAGTTCTTCCTACTTCATTTTCCCTCAATTCATGTGTCTTCCCATGCTTCTTGGTAGTCATGTTGTTTCTTCTATTATGGTAATATTCTACTACATCTTGCACCCCAGCTTGTTTAGCCATTCACAATTGATTCAATTCCATAATTTTGCAAATATGGAAACTGAGTCCCAAATTAGTTAAGTCACTCACTCAAAGTCACACACATAGAAAATAAATGTCAATTAGCATTGAACTGAAGTTGCCTGACCCTAAATCTTCATTTTCCCCCCCACTGAACTAACTACTCTTGGCATTTCCAGTGGAGAATATCTTCTAGCTATGTTCCTTTCTTTGCTAAATGCTGTCAGGCCATGAGGAGGAGTATGTAGTCATAAACTATATTCCCATGATTAATCATAGATAATAGATATAGCAAGGAAAAGGGTCTTAGAGGGATATAGCCCAAATCCTTCATTTAATAGCTAATATGTATACAGCACTTACTATGCCAGCCACTGAAATTATTATCTCATTTGATCTTCACAATGATCTTGTTAGGTACATGCTACATTATTCCTATTTTGCAAATCGGGAAATTGAGGTAAACTGAGGTTAAATGACTTGCCCAGGGTCATGAAGTATTTGAGTCTGAATTTGAACTAAGATCTTCTTAACTCCAGGCCATCAGTCTATTCACTGGGTTACTTAGCTACCAAATAGCAGATTTTAAAGATAAAACCTGACACCAAGTTTCTTGACTTGCCTGACTTCAAATAGAAAGTCAATGAAAAAGTTAGGGTTGAAACTGAAGTTCTCTAACTTCAAATTTTGTATTCTTAAATAATGTCCATAAAATATTTCGTTAACATAAAAGAGCTTCAGTTGGTAAACATTTGTTAGAATTGTGGTCTGGGGCTGACAGTCAGTATAAGACTCGTGATTAAATAGTTACTATCAGAGGAAGGGGCTTCCTGATTCATGCATGCAGTCTGTGTGTCATTTAATTCAAAACACAAATATATCAATGACCCCACCATTAGGTTCTAAGGTTTAGGCACGGGAAAAAATGTATTGACTGATATTTTGTGTTATTATCAATGGACTTTTATCTCTTCAAATCCTAATATCCTTATTTCTTAAAATGCCACATTGAGACACTTTTACAATCTTATACTAATCTCTTTCTTTCTTAGCAAAATCAGACATAGTCATTCAGGAATAAGTGTAGTCAAACTCTCAAGATGATTCAATTTTCTCCCTTTTGAGAATGACTCTTTAGATTTCCATTTGATATCATAGGTCATCTAAAAAAAGGCTTCAGAGGCTTCCTTTATTTTAGTCCTCAGGAGAAGCACTAGCTGACAGGGTTGGCTTGTGCCAGTCATCTCTTGTTCATTTATTTTATTTTTAAATGCACTAATTAATTATTTTGTTTGTTCTGTATGTATTAAAAGTTAACTCTCTTCCTTCCTCTCCTCCCATTAGAGAAGGTATCCTTTGATTGAAAGATAAAAGGACATTTAAAGCCATGTTTTACTTATTCCATTTTATCAGTTTGTTCTCTGGAGTTGGACATACACAAGTCATTCTTGAAAGCAATATGTCTTTTGCTGTATATAATGTTCTCTTGGTTCTGCTCACTTAACTCTTTACAATTTCATGTATGTCTTTCCACATTTTCCCAAAATTCACCTCTTTTGTCATTTCTTATGGCCCAGTAGTATTCCATCACAATTCTATCACAAGCATGTGCCACAACTTGTTTAGTCATTCTTGCTCAGTTTTTATGAGGGACAGTAATTCTGCTGTCAATAATGATCACTTTTCACAACTGGCCTGAAGTTTAGTGGCATCTTTAGCCAAGGGTTTGTTGTTTTAGGACTCAGAGTTGGCTTTGGGTTTGCTTAGGCAGCAGATTCTTCTAAGGGTCCTAAGGCTCTTAGCTTTACTTGAAACCAATCACAACAAAAATTGAAATGCAGAAAGTTTCTGGAATTTAATGGGCTCAGATGGTGGCATGTGGTTTGATATGCCTTATGAACCCTTTAGTTTCAGATAAGTGACACCCAGGGGGAATTGTAGACCAAGGATTTGGTGAGATCTAAATGGATTAAATTACAGTGGTATGCAAATCTGCCTTCCTCCATCATTTATTGCTGTTTCATAGAAGGTCCTGGATCATGACTGCAGCTAGAGTGAGAGATCAGGGCTGGGCAGGAGCATGAAATTTGCTGTAATGAGGGAAATTTAAAGGTCACAGGAGAAAGTAATAAGTGTAGGGTAGGACTGCAGATATGAGGAAGTAGGAGACAGGATGATAAAAGAGAAAGTGGGAGCAAGTTCCTGTTGGGATTGGGAGCAGCATTTGAGAGTACTTTTAGAATTCTTCCACTAAAGGCCAAAAGCCAAAGTTATCAAGACCCATATTTGGTGCCAAAGTAGGGGTGAGGGGGGAAATCCCTTTCTGGCTCAGAAAACTGGTCTCCTTAGTGCATACTACCTGTGTTTGCATGTCTTCCTGAGATGAAGCAATAACTGTGGTCTGGGAAGGAAATTCTCCTTCACCTCTGTTTGGCCTGAGAAATGGGAGTGGAATTTGGAAAGCTAGGGAAGAGAGAGAACAACTCCATCCCTGCTAAAGGGAGAATGGATTTTCCTGAGGACCATTCTATCTCTCTCTAGGAGACCCATTTCTTTCCCCCAAAATTAGCCCTTTCAGACTTCTCAAATTTTCTTGAGACTACGACCTGGAAAGGCAATTTGACTCTTCACTTTCCTGCGCTTCACAAATCCAGTAAATTGCCAAATATTGCTGTTTCTTTCTCCACATCTCTCATATTTAGTCCCTTTTATCAATTCACAGAGCCATCACTTTAGTTTAGACCTTATCATTCTTCTCCTAGATTGTTGTAATAGTCTTTTAATCAGTCTCCCTGACTCGGGGCTCTTACTATTCCCATATATCCTCTACACAGCTGACAAAAGGATTTGCCTTAAGCTAAGAATTGACCATGTCAGTCCTCTACTCAATCCACTCCAGTGGCTCCCTATTGCCTCTAGATTTACATATAAACTCCTCTGTTTTAACTCTCAAAACCTGATCTGAACCACTTTTTCCTCCTTCATTATATATTGATCCTCCTTCCACACTCTGTGAACCAGGTAGATTAATCTCTCTGTTGCTTTATATGGTATACTATAGCATCTCTCATTTCTGAGCCTTTACAATTATTTTACCCACAGCTGATATGCATTCCCATTTCACAACTACCTTATAATATCCTTCTTTTCTGGCAAGATGCATCTAATGAAGCATTTTCCACATGAAATTCTGTTCCTCCCAAATGCTAGTGTTCTCCCTCCCTAACTATCTTGTTTTTGTCCATTTTCATTTATTTCTATTTATTCTCTTTATATTTATTCACCATATGGCCTTTTGTCCATGAGGATGATGAGAAATATAGTTTTTTTGTTTTTTTTTTCCAGTCTGAATGAGGGACTGAAGGATTATGAGAAGCAGAAATCTTCTTGGGACTAGGACCTAATATACACTATGCAAGTGACTCTCCAATTGTAGAGAAAAGATGTTCTTATATTAAATTGAATATAATTATGAGCAGTTGTAGTCCAGTGCAGCTCACTGACAGATTAAGGAAATGATCTCTCTGGACACAATTTACTGCTCCACTAGGATATCCTTTCTAGTTCTTTTCCCACCTCTCTTCACCCCTGCTTGTCAAAATGGCATCATTTACTCTTGGTAGTTTTTCTTATTTCTTTGAATCTTGCTTATTTACTACATTTCTTTTTTGGTTGACATCTTAAAGTAAGAGTTGTCTCCAGAAAAAAAATAAGATAATTTTCATTACATTCTGAGAATATATGTTAGTAATGAGTAGACCATATTATGGAGAAAAAGAAAAGGCCTTTTAATCTAGTAACCTTAGACTTAACTATAATAAGCATGTATTAAATCTCTCTCCTCGTCCTCCTCCTCCTCCTCGTCCTCCTCCTCATCTTCCTCCTCCTCATCTTCCTCCTCCTCGTCTTCCTCGTCCTCGTCCTCCTCTTCCTCCTCCTCCTCCTCCTCTTCCCCCTTCCCCTTCCCCTTCCCCTTCCCCTTCTCCTTCTCCTTCTCCTTCTCCTTCTCCTTCTCCTTCTCCTTCTCCTTCTCCTTCTCCTTCTCCTTCTCCTTCTCCTTCTCCTTCTCC
>NC_058132.1:357170566-357182034 GCF_016433145.1 Gracilinanus agilis
CCCCCCCCCCCAAGTTTTACCTTCCCTCCCATAGCCAATGCGCATTTCCACTGGTTTTAACATGTGTCATCTATCAAGACCTATTTTCATATTATCGATAGTTTCATTGGTATGGTTGTTTCGGGTCCATATCCCTAATCATGTCTTCATCAACCCATGTGTTCAAGCAGTTGTTTTTCTTCTGTGTTTCTTCTCCTGTAGTTCTTCCTATGAATGTGGATAGTGTTCTTTCTCATAAGTCCCTCAGAATTATCCTGGGTCATTGCATTGCTGCTAGTACAGAAGTCTATTACATTCGATTTTACCACAGTGTATCGGTCTCTGTGTACAATGTTCTTCTGGCTCTGTTCCTTTCACTCTGCATCAATTCCTGGAGGTCTTTGCAGTTCACATGGAATTCCTCCAGTTTATTTTTCCTTTGAGCACAATCGTATTCCATCACCAGCATATACCACAATTTGTTCAGCCATTCCCCAATTGAAGGAATTATTTTCATTAGTAAAGATTTGTCCCTCTATTTCCATCTGGCTACTTCTCTTGTTGTTGTTGTTGTTGTTGTTGTTTTTAGTTCAAAGATATTTTATTTTCCTAATTATATTTAATAGTAATTTTTACAATATATTTCCCAAAATTATATGATCCAAAACCATCTCCCTTCTTCTCTTCCCTCTTTACTTGGAGATGGTAAATTATTTGAACTGGTCCATACATATATTATCAGGCAAAACAAGCTTTCATATTGGTCATTTTTGTAAGAGCACACTCATACAAAACCAAAACCCGAAATAAAACCATAAACAAACTGATATAAAGGTGGTGCTTTGTTCTGTATCTGACTCTAACACTTCTTCCTCTTTAGGTGGATAGCATTCCCCATCATAAGTACTTCAGAATTGTCCCAGATCTTTGCATTGCTGAGAATAGCTGTTTTTCACAGTTGATAATCATATGATATTGATATTACTGAGTACAATGTTCTCCTGGTTCTGCTTATTTCATTCTGCCTCAGTTCATGTAGATCTTTCCAACCCTTTTTCTGAAACCCTTTTGCTTATCATTTCTTTTGGCACAATACCATCACCACCATATGCTACAGTTTAGTACTTTTTTAAAAGATATTTTGATTCATCAATTTTTGTGCCTCTTTTACTAAGCTATTAATTCTTTTCATAATTTTCACATATCACTCTCATTTGTTTCCCCAATTTTTCTTCTACCAACTTTATTTGATTAAAAAAAACCCTTATCTTCTGTCTTAGAATTAATATTGTATATTAGGCTAAGCACTTGGGGTTAAATAACTGCCTTACAGAGCTAGGAAGTGTCTGAGGTCAAATTTGAACCCAAGACCTCCCATCTCAAGGCCTAGCTCTCAATCTACTGAGCCATCTAGCTTCTCCCAATTTCTAATTTAAAACATTTTTAAAGTGATTCTGGAAATTTATTGGGCTTGTATTAAATTCTTACTTTTTTCTTTGATGTTTTGCTTGTAGCTATTTTAACATCATCTTCTGAGTTTGCATTTTGAGCTCTCTGATTCCATAGTAGATTTTAATGTCCAGATTAATTTTTTGTTTGCTCGCTTTTTCTCAGCTTATTTACTGACCTTGATCTTTATGGTAAAGTTGGACTCTTTTTTGGGGGTTGATATTGGAACCAGGGAGAGGCACTGTCCTAAGCTTCAGATTTTTTTTTTGCACTGATATTTTCAGAGTTAGTTCTGAAGGATCGGAAATTTCTGGTGCTTCCAATGTGGTATGATTCGAAGAGAAGTGTTGCTCTCCTGGTCTGAGCTCTGGTCATCTCCTAGGAATGGCTCCTGATCCTTTGTAGTCACAAGCAATACTATTCTTTAAGGCCTTTACTGTCTTGTGACTACAAGGTATACATATTCTCAGAGTCTCTGTTCCCTTGTGACTGCAAGCATTCTTCTTTGCCTTGGAATTACCACACAGAAGTGGTTAAAGGCAGTGGAGTTTTCAAAGCACACCTAGTCCTACACTAGTTCCAGAACAGGGGTTCCCTGTAATTTCTCTCTGGCCAGTTGCCTGATCCCTTCTATCCCTCTCTCTCAAGAGTTCCTAAAGATGCTGCTGTTGTTGCTACTACCAAGTCCCACAATTGGTGTTTCCCTTTATGGACTCTTGGTGAGCTTGCACCTCGGTGTTGCAAACTTTTCTGACTTCCTAAATCTTCTAAGGTTGGAAAAATGTTTCATTCTGACTTTTTGAAGGCTTTGCTGATCCAGAATTTGATTTGAGGTATTATTTTAAAGTTGTTTAGAAGATTGTATTCAAAGAGCTTAATGATAGCGCTTCTTCTCTTCCATCTTGACTCTCCCCTAGAGGCTTGTTTCTCCAGGCTATATGTCTTCAGAGGGGAGGTACCACATAGTCCCCTACTAGGAAGCATGACCAAGTCACTGAGTTCTATCAGATGCAACTGAGGCAAAGAGGAAGCAGCTGAATTTTTGAACACCTCTGTGGCCAAAGAGCCTCCTCTCTTTCAGGGAAGTGTCCAATTTGAAGCAGTTATAGAATGTCTTTTCATGCACCATGGTCTCTTAGAGACCCTTGCTTCCTATATTCCTTAATGTGGCAATGCTACATCAGTCAAGGAAGGGAGTTATCTAGTCCTACTCTATTATTTTATACATAAGAAAACTGAGAGGTAAATGACTTGCCCTAAGTCATTCAGGTAATAAGTAGAAAAGTCAGAAATTTAAAGTTAATTTTCTGATTCCCAATCAAGTGTTATTTTTACCAAACCAATACTACTTCTAATGTAATGGTCTGGCATATATTCAGTTTCAGCTGAGATATTATTTTTTATTAAATTCTTTATTCCTATCCCAAATTTAAATTTAGATATAAAATTGGAGCCTATATTAGCATTTATTGTTGAATTTATTTTTGTTTTAATCTTCTTAATTTTGGTTGTTTTGTTGGTAAATAGTAAATCTTTCTGATGTTAAAAATATGAAAAATGAATCTTTACACACTCATGCACACATACATATGCATATACACATATATGCTCAAAGAAGACTTATGGATCATAGTTTAGATTTCCCTGCAAGGCAGACAAACATTTATCAACTTCTTCAGTTGAGAGCAGGAATTAATGACAAATATAATGATTATAATTTACATTTATATGGCTTTTTTTATTGGAAAGGAGGGTGGGAGTCAGAACTCAAAGAAGTTTGAACAATTTGTCTTCTTAATTCTCACTCCAGTAAAGTAGATGACAATTGTTGCCGTGCTAATTGTTCTGAATGGAGAGGTAGAGGCATAGAGCCATTTGACTTATTTTTCTGAGATAAAGAATTAAATTATTTGAAGAATTATAATGTGACTCTTTAAACTAGATTTTCTGCCCATTGTTTATCCCCTGAATGAGACCATTCCATCCTGACCCCAGAATAAGTTAATGAAATGCTTCTTATGCACACGCGCACACACACACACACACACACACACACACACACACACACACACATACACACACCCCAAAGCAAAACAAGCTTGTTTATTTCATGCTACTGTATATTTTTTTAGTGGTATATAATCTGTGACATTATATACCACATTAAAGTTAAATTCCAAACTGTAGCTAATGTTAACACCAACAAGCTAATTTTAACTATAGTGAGAAAGGCTTGGCTGATGTTACAACTTTCACAAAACTAATGAAGATGATTCTCTCATTAATTGTACTTAAAAAGTTTCAACCCCACATTCAAAGGTTTAATAATAATTGACTTTAGTCGTAATTATTTTAGTGGTAATATTGTTATGTGTTTTCCTTGGAATCATATTATATAGATATTTTTTAAAATATAAAAAAATTCTTTAAAGAATAAATATTAAACCCCTCACTCAGAAAGAGGATAGATTTAGGGATTTTTACAGAGATATGACTGAGGATCTTTATGTTATTCTGTTATTTGAAATGGAAAATAAATTCACGTTCAATTTCAATAAATGCACTAATTTTTTCTTAAGTGACTATTGTGAATAAAATATTCTGCCAGGCATTAGGGATACAATGATGAATTTAAAACAATATCTGACTTCAAGGTTTTTCTACTCAAGAGTTCCAATAAATACACAGATAAATTATATTTAAAATAACACACAATAATTTCAATAATAAAATTATACTAAATTTAGGAGGAGGTAGATCTAGGAAGACATTTTATAGAAGGTGGTACCTGAATTAGGCTTTGAAGGAAGCTGAGTATTTATTCTATAAGGTGAGGAAGAATCACATTCCATGCCTGGGGACCACCTAACCAAAGATGCTGAGGTTGGGGATGAAATGTCATGTATGAAAAAGAAGTAGACAAGTTTTATTGAAATGGAGGCTGAGGTGATTAACATAAAGTAAAATTAGAAAGGAATGTGGGGACCAGATGATTAAGGCCTTTAAGCTCCAGGCTGTTGATTTTATATGTTATCCTAGAAGAAATAGGGAGGCATTGGAAATTTTTGAGTCAGGGGAGGTGTGGGAGTGCAATATTTAGAACGATATTTTAAGCATGTCTACTTGGCAGTAGCATGGAGGATATTTTGAAGCAGGGAGAGTAATAAGGAGTCTATTAAAAAAGTCTAACTATGAAGTGATGGAGGTTCGAACTACAGCAGAACACGTGAGAGTGAGAGAAAAAGGGATAGATTCTAGTGTTCATAAAGGTAGAAAGGTGGGGCAGCTACATGGTGCAGTGGATAGAGAACTGGGCTCAAGACTAGGAAGACTCATCTTCATGAGCTTTTTTGGGGTACCACACACCATGCCTACATAAGATGATGAACTTATTTGACAATTTTTATGTGTGTTCTGATTGCTCCACTAACTAACTGCCCTTTCCCCTGTCTCTCTCCCTCTTCTTGGGCCTCCCTGTTACTTGAGAAAGTCTCAGTCTGTCTGTCTGTCTGTCTGTCTGTCTGTCTGTCTGTCTCTCTCTCTCTCCCCCCCCCATCCACCCACCCACCCATCCATCTATCTATCCATAAACCCACCAACCCATCCACCAATCCACCCAACCATCTATTGATTATTTATTTATCAATATATGCATATATTTATAGATATGTACATATATATAAAGTATATACATATACACACATATAAGCACAACTACACACACACATATATATACACAACTATTTATAAAAACACGTATATATCTGTGTATACACACAAATATATAAAATTTTTCCTTCTGCTTTATAATCCAGATTTAGATTCAGTTCCAAGGTAGAATAATGGTAAGATCTAGATAATTGGGGTTAAGTGACTTACCTAAGGTCACACAGTGTCTGAAGCCAGATTTGGATTCAGAACCTCCACTCTCCAGGCCTGGCTTTCTAGCCACTGAGCCAGATAGCTGTTCCAAAACACAACCCTGAAGAATAATACATAAACTTATTTGATAAAGCAATGGCAGAGTTTGAGAGTATTTACTCCAAATTTGAATGAAGTTCTGCTTTGAATAAAATGCCATCAAACAGCAATACATGCCATAGAGAAATCTTTCATGAAAAGGAGAGTCAGTTGATGTGGCAAACTTCATTGTTGTGTTATTTTAAAAAGCCAATCCTGGGGGCAGCTGGGTGGCTCAGTGGATTGAGAGTCAGGCCTAGAGATAGGAGGTCCTAGGTTCAAATCTGGCCTCAGACACTTCCCAGCTGTGTGACCCTGGGCAAGTCACTTAACCCCCACTGCCTAGCCCTTACCACTCTTCTGCCTTGGAGCCAATACACGGTATTGACTCCAAGACGGAAGGTAAAGGTTTAAAAAAAAAAGCCAATCCAACCTTCAGCAACCATCACCCTGATCTGTCAGTAGCCATCAACATGGAGGCAAGATTCTTCACCAGCAGAAAGATTAACTTGCTGGTGATAGTTAGCATGCTTTACCATTAGAGTATTCTTTTATCTTCATTTATTTATTTATTTAGTTTTAAACCCTTACCTTCCATCCTGGAGTCAATACTGGGTACTGGTTCCAAGGCAGAAGAGTGGTAAGGATAGGCAATGGGGGTCAAGTGACTTGCTCAGGGTCACACAACTAGGAAGCGTCTGAGGCCAGATTTGAACCCAGGACCTCCCATCTCTAGGCCTGGCTCTCAATCCACTGAGCTACCCAGCTACCCAGCTGCCCTCCCCCACCCCATTAGAGTATTCTTTTAAAACTACCTTCTGTCTTAGAATCATTTCTGTGTAATGATTCCATTGTAAAAGAGCAGTAGCAGCTAGGCAATTGGTATTTAAGTAACTTGTCCACATTCACACAGTAAGAAGTGTTTGAGGCCACATTTGAACCCAGGATCTCCTATCTCTAAAGTTGTTTTAAATTAAGGTTTTTACTTTGTTTTTAGACAATACCACTGCATACAATAGACCACAGTGTAGTGTAAGCATAACTTTTTATATTCACTGGGAAACCAAAAATTTTACAGGACTCAATTTATTGTGATATTCACATTATTGCAGTGGTCTGGAAGTGAACCCGTACTAACTCCAAGGTATGACTTGTATACTGAGACTCAGGTTAAGTGATGTGCCTCTGGTCATACAGTTAACATGCACCAGAGTTCAGATTTGAAATACCAGGCTTTCTGATTTCAGATCCAGCATTGTACTCATTGCAATAAACCAGGCTGCAATCAGTAGGAAAAAAGAGACTGTAGATGAGACAAAAAGAAGAAATAGTCCAAGAAGCAAGTTTCTGGGGGAAAGGGAAGGCTTTTACCTTAGCAAGGAGAAGGACCGCCTCTTCAATAGGAATTGGAGCAAAGGAGAAGAGGGATGGCAAAGAAAGATTTTGTTATGAAGCAGGAAAGAAGAGAGAACTTGTGAAAGATAGCCTATATAGTCATTTTATGAAAGAGAATTAAAGGGGACAATTTCTCCTTTATCCTCACTAAAATATTTGTACTGGGTAGAGAATAATAAAAGTGCTTACCTAAATGGGACTGATAAGAGAACATTGCTATGTAATATACACAAGATTCCAATCATTATAGCCAATTACAAAGAGTCAATTATTTAACTGCTTAGTTTAGAGTGTCTAAAAAGCGATAAAGGAAAAAAAAGGATGGCTAGCAATCAAGGCAGAGGCCCTTAGTTCGACAGGGTCACAAGATAAATTGCAGCTAAGAAGAATTAGGTCCCATAGAAAGCAAGCAGAAATAAATGAGTTTCTGAGCTATTTTCAGGTGAATGATTTGAGCTACTGGTAACACAGAGAGCAACCTTCTTCTCATATGATCTGTAGTGCACTCCCTTTAATGAACCCAGAGTTTTAAGTGTTAAGCAAAAGTAGCTTGGTGTCAATAGGAACTTTTCTACCCTTTTAGAATCCTTCCCTCCTGCACTGGTAAGATCTGACACATGACAACCTTTTAAAACTTAGTCAAATCTCTAGTCTGGACTCAGCTATTTTGCCCTTCACCTTTCCCAGTTGATGTTATGATGCTGAAAGCACAAAGCCTTAACTTGTAGGAAAAATAGTGGAGAACTTTTTTGAGTTTTTCTTTCCTATGAGTTATAAGTGTGTGACCCTAGGCAATTGAATTAACTTCTCATAGCTCTAGACACCTCCCTTAAACTCTAAGTAGCAGAGTAAAAGGATTTTCCTCTTGGAGACCTCCTAATAACTATTAATTCATGGACCCAGTGTTTGTCTTTTTTTCATATGAGTCAAAAAGAATTATAGTAGTAACCTGTTTCAATATGGAAAAATTCTTATTCTCTGTATTTGATCAAGCTGGCCAGTTTAGATTATGGCTTAGGCTAGGAAATAATACACTCGGAAGGCTATAAGTGTTTTGTAGTTAATATTAAGTATTCAATAATTTTAATGTTGCATGAAAAATAAACCAATGACCTATCCAACAACAACAATAACAGTAAAAAACTACAACACAAAAGACACTAAATGGAGATATTTATTTTTTGGACCAGACCTGTTATTTCTTTAGTATAGGGAACTCCTGGTGAGAAAAAAAAAACACAACACAAACATTTTTTATACTAGAAATGCCAGTTATAGCAATAAATGCAGAAAAAATAGAAGGAATTGGAATAGGCAACGAGGAAACAAAGTTATCACTTTGCAGATGATGTGGTATATGTAGAGAAACCCAGAGAATTAATCACAAAATAGAAAAAATTAACAACTTTAGCAAAGCTTCAGATTACAAAATAAACCCACAAAAATCATCAGCATTTCTACTTATCACCAACAAATCCCAAAAGCAAGAGGTCAAAAAGGAAATTCCATTCAAAATAACTGTAGATAATATAAAGTACCTGAGGGTATATCTCCCAAGGCAAACCAGCAACTATGTGAACACAATTATAAAATACTTTTCACACAAATAAAGTCAGACCTAAACAACTGGAAAAACATGTAATTGCTCATAGATAGGCTAAGCCAATATAATAAGAATGATAATCCTACCTAAATTAATTCCCTATTCAGTGCTATGCCAATTAAACTACCTAAACATTATTTTATAGTTAGAAAAAAATAATAAAAATTATCTGAAAGAACAAAAGGACAAGAATGTCAAGAAAATTAATGAAGAAAATAAAGGAAGGAGTAGCCATACTATCTCACACTATACTATAAAGTGGTAATCATCAAAACAATCTAGTACTGTCTAAGAAATAGTATTATGGCTAAGAATTAGTAATCAAATTAGGTAATCAACACTTAGTAGTTAAAGACAATAGTATCCTAGTGTTTGATAAACCCCCAAATCTAAGCTTTTGAAGGAAGAACTTACTATCTGACAAAATACTCTGGGAAAATTGGAAAATTGTATGGCAGAAATTAAGCATAGACCATCACTTCACTTCAAACACCATAATAAAGTCAAAATGGATTCTTGATTTAGAAATAAAGATCTAGAAATCATAAACAAATTGGAGAACATAGAAAGTTTACCTGTTAGATTTATGGATAAAGGACTTAAAACCTTTTTTATCATGTTTATGTGTCTTTTGTTATGGCATGAGCAATATGGAAATATATAATTCATGAAAACACTGGTATAACCTATATCAGATTATTTACCATCTGGGGAGAGGAGGAAGAGACTCAGACTCATAAAATGTCAGAAAAATAATTGTCAAAAATTGTTTCTACATATAATTAAGACAAATAAATGATAAAAAAAACAAAGAAAAAACACATTTTAGCAATACTGAGCACTATCTATGCAACTATGTCTAAGAAAGGGTACTGGGGTACAAAAAGGCTAAGAAACTTATGTAGGGTTACAAACATAGTATATAGCAGAAGAAATACTTCAGCCTTCAGTCCTGACTCTGGCTCTCTCTCTTTCCATTTCTTTCTCTCTCTTTTCCTTTCTGTCTTTCTTGCTCTTTCTCTGTCTCTCTCTCTTTCCTTTCTCTCTGTCTCTTGCTCCTGCACCATGCTGCCTTCCTCAAGTGGGTTATATTTGCTTCAACAATCTTCAAAATTCTAGGATAAGATTATAAAAATTTTCAGTGATAGCTTGATTTCTTTCTTAGCCATAATTTAGATTCTGATTCTAGGATGCCTGATAAGAAACTCATAGCTGTATTATTATAATGGTAGTCCTTCCACTGAGAAGTACAATAGTCCCTTTCAAGAAAGATTGATAAAACAGGGGTAGGGATTTCTACCAACTGCTTTGAGAAATCTCCCTTTCTCCTTGTCCCTTAACTTGGAAGACAGTAGAATTGTAATAATTATTATAAAGCATACATCAATCAGCATTTTGTCTTCCAGGAGGCCTTTCTATTCAATGAGAATTTCTGGTTAAAATTTAATCAGCAGAGAAAATACCGCAATAACGTTACAAGATTGTTTACACAGTATCTTCGTAATTCAATGTTGCATTGTATTTACATAGCACTTTCATTTGTTCACATCTGGCCACCTCAGACCAATAAGGCTATTCACTGTACTAAATCTGCACTGCACCTGTACTGATGTCTGGCAGGACTACAAGACCTGAAGGACACCACCTCTGCAGCTGTGGGTAATCTGGCCCTTCTCTTCTTC
Source organism: Gracilinanus agilis (assembly GCF_016433145.1). Taxonomy (NCBI): domain Eukaryota; kingdom Metazoa; phylum Chordata; class Mammalia; order Didelphimorphia; family Didelphidae; genus Gracilinanus; species Gracilinanus agilis. The sequence goes on from NC_058132.1 coordinate 357,180,635, forward strand.
CCTTGTCACATGAATTTCATGTGCCTTCCTTGGCTCAGGAATATTTTTTCTTACTATTTGTACTTCTTGGAAACTGAGGTCTTTGGTGAGCATCCACTGGTTCATATATGCTGTCAGGGTCTAAGAATAATTTTATGTTAGCAGAGCCACTGGTGGTAGCCTATGAGGAAGTTTGACTCAGTTTCTAACCTGTGGCAAAACTTAGATCCATTTGATAAAAATCAGGTAAAACCCAGACTCTTTTCCTCATATCCCTGCCCTTTTACTTCATCTACCATGGATCCTGAAGTAGAAGAGAGGTTTTTAACCTGGGGTCTATGAGTTTAAAAACATTTTTTGGGGAACTGTATTTTAATATAATTAATGTTATTTTTCTAATATTAATAATATAATAATAATGTAATCATTTTTGTAACCCCACACATTTTACTTTCCCCAGTAAAGAGCTTAATAAATGTGGGTTGTTGATGATGATGATGATTTTAATAAAGGGTCCATAGGCTTTGTCAGATTGTCAGAGTTCCTTGACAGGAAAAAAAAAGGACTAAGAATGCTTCACTTAGAATGTCTCATCCATATAGCCCCTGATTTCTTGCAGTCCTCAATTCTGTTAGCTTATTTCTTTTTTCCTGTTATTAGACTACTGAGTAGCACTAGACAAAGTCAATTTTCCTGACTTTGTTCACTATACATTATGTTGTATAATATTAGCTGCTCTTTATTCTTTCAATTCAAGAGCTCTTGATTTATTATCTACTTCTCTATAGTGAAGTCTTCATTCTCATCCTAATGTGTAACACAGTATAGTACAATCAACATGCACACAATAAATGTCTGATGATTTTAATTTTTTTTCACTTCAAACCTCTGACAGCAATATTGCTTATTGCACCAAGGCAAATGGTCTCTTCTTCTACTTCACTGAGGAAATTTAGACCCTATGTAATATCTGGTACATTTTTCTGGACCTAAAAATCTCAATATCTTTATTTAATTCCTCCTCCTTCCCCCTTGTCTCAGAGAATGAGATACCTCTATTAGTTGTTAAAGCTATCTCTTTTGACTATAGCATTCTTTATAGACTGTACCAGAAGCTTGCTTCATCAATCCTTCTGTAAGCCAGCCTCATATTGTGGTATATAAGGTTTTACACTTAGAATAAGGAAGCTATGAATTGAAATTGAAGTTGTGCAGTTACAGTGATTAAACTCCTACAAATATCTTTTGGAGTCATTAGCTTCCACTTGGCCAATTCTAATTTTAAGGAATTATTTGCTTCAGTGAGCTTTTTTTTTTTTAACATTTATTAATATACATTTTTAACATGGTTACCTGATTCATGCTCCTCCTATCCCCTTCACCCCCCCACCCCCCGCACTCCCCCCATCCATGGCCGATGC
>NC_058132.1:357182408-357200502 GCF_016433145.1 Gracilinanus agilis
TCCTTTCCTTTCCTTTCCTTTCCTTTCCTTTCCTTTCCTTTCCTTTCCTTTCCTTTCCTTTCCTTTCCTTTCCTTTCCTTTCCTTTCCTTTCCTTTCCTTTCCTTTCCTTTCCTTTCTTCTTTCTTTTCTTTTCTCTCTCTCTTTTTTTAATCCATACCTACTGTCTTTTCTCATTTCATAAGCTTTTTGTTTTGCATTCTTTTGCAGGCCAACTCCCTGCCACAAACCTATCTGTCATAGACTTTTTCTTCCAATCTCTAAGTTTTCTGGCAGATAACTATCTCATCCCCAATCTTTTATTGGCTATTCAGCTCCAGAATTTGATTTGACAGGTTTTTTAAAAGTTGTTTGGAGGGAAATGTTAGGAAAATTTACATAGGTTGCTGTCTTAATCTGTTATCCTAGATCCACACCTTACCTTTATACTTGTATCCTTAGCACCTAGCACAATACTTGGCACATAATTTGTTCTTTAGAAATGCTTGTTGGTTATTTAGTTAAAATTATTAGAGAATGAGGGCATTACCATCATGTTTAACCTAAGGAAACCAGAGAAATGAGTTACCATAGTCAAGAAATATTTTGTTATATATCAGATGGATTGTAAAAGCCTATTTGTACTCCCTCAAATCTGTGATTTTATATTATGAATTAGGTAACTAGTATAGCTGACCATACTAGTCATGGGAAAGAAGTAGGATATAATAATATTTTATTACTAAACAAAGCAAAGAAAGAAAGCACTTGTCTTTACAGAATAGTTTGTACTTGGATTTTGAAAATCAGTTTTAAAATATCCATTACTTGTGTAGATTCATACTTATTTTGGTCTGCAGTGCTGACCCAGCAGTGTTCAAACTGACAAATAAAAATCTGAAGGAGGTTCTAGTGATATAGAAAGCATTTCTGGGAAGAGTTGAATGCAAAAAGAGGAGATGTAAGTGGAATCTCAAGGGATGGAAAGGTAGAAATGTTTTGAGTTAGGCCAAAAAAAATCATGAAAGATGAATGCAGGATCAGATGAGCAGACAGAGGTAGGGAAACAGAGAGAGAGAGAAGCAGAAAAGCAGGGAAAAAAAACAAGACAAATTTAGATAGGTAGAGGAAGAGAGACAGTAAGAAAGATAATAAGATGGAGGCAGAGAGTAAAAGAGACATAGGGAGAAATTGAGATGGATAAAGACAGAAAGAGAAAGAAGAAAACATCGATAACAGAAGGGACTTGTGGAAGTGAAAATTCAGTAGGAAAAAGAGGGTTGGTGTTGCAAGTTGGCATTAAAGTTTCCCATGGATGTATGAGCCAGTGGAAGGACTTAAACAGATAGTGTGAAGAAAACAATGTGGTTTGGCTGGGGCTCCCTGAGTAGCTGCGCTGTGGTGCCTGGTTACTTCTATCCCCTTCTGCTATTCAATAATGATTTTACATGAAGGGTGAAGATCTGAGAGCTCCGACAAGCCAAATTGAAACCAGACAGGAAAATCCTAGAAAAATCTATACATGATGGACTGTTTCCACAATTCACTTTAGTAAATATTTATTTAGCTCTCACAGGTAAAATATAAGTAATCACTACATTTTTCCTTCAAGGCAGATTGCAACTCAACTGAGAAAACTACAAAACAAACCAGCAGCTTGGCCCCTCTGCCAACACAGAGAAATCCAAATGGTTGCTTAAATTGCTTACTTTAGGACTTACTTTGCATAGAAACCTGACAAAATGATTCTATTTAAATCATATTGGCTCTTTCGGATATCTTGTGGGATTGTTGCAGGGGCCTGTTTTATTCACAACAGAATCACTCTAGATAAGGCAATAGCTGACAAGGGATAGTTGCCCCAATGGTCAGATCCTTCCTTGGTTAAGGATTGGGGGTCATTTTGAATGCTAAGATTTCCAAAGCAAAGTGTATTTCTTGCAGCCTCAGATCTTTTCCTTCCCCCAAAGAAGACTGTCAGACTGTCAGACTGAGGTTAGGTGTAAATATGGAAATCCTTTATGTCTTCTCATTATAGGGACGGATCATCTAAGTCACCCAAATCTTCCAGGGCAAAGAAGGAACAGAAATGATAATTATATTTGTCCTGGTCACACAACAAAGTTTTTTATTGTTTAAAGAATGTTTGCATGTTGTTATATAATTTCCTTTTGGTTAGTAGCTCAGTTTATAGTGAGGGCTATAGTTATTGAGGGCAGCAAATCTGAATTACAATTTGCATTGTCCAAGCACTCTAAGACTTAGAAAGCACTTTCCTCATGTCAACCCAATGAAATGCCAGTATTATTATTATTCCTGTTTTACAGGTAAGGAAACTGAGGCTCAGAGAAGTTAACTCATTGCACAATCATAAACATTTAAATAATGAGAATTAATATCTTAAATTTTGCATTTGTATCCCTAGTGCTTAGGATAGTGTCTGGCAGAAGGAAGTTGATTTATGAATGCTTGCTAATTGATTGATTGAATATTAAATTTATTTACCAGTATTTTCTTCTGCCCCTCCCCACCCATCTCTTATGGTAAAGGATGAGAAAAAACATTTAACAAAATTCTTAGTTGATTAACAAACATTTATTAAGTGCTTTCTATGGGCCTGGCATTGCTAAGCAGTGGGAATATGAAGATATTAAAGAAAACAAACAGCCTGTTTCTTCCCTTAAAGAGCTCACATTCTAAAGGAGAAGACCACATATAAATGGTTATATACATACATATATATATATGTGCATATATATATATATATAGTTCCACACATACGTACACACACATCTACATCTATCTATGTCTATAATTATAGACCTATAGATTTATGCCTGTAGAAAATATGGAAATAATCTCAGAAGGAAGGCATAGAGAATTAAGAAGGGCCTCTCACAGAATGTGGCATTTGAGCAAGGTCTTGAAGGAAATTAGGGAATTTAAAAGGCGGAGAGGATGAAGAACATTCCAGGCATAAGGGACAACTAGTACAAAAGCTTGGGAGATGGAATGTCATGTTTGAAGAAGAGTAAGTAAAGATCATTGCAGACAGGGTCTGCATCCATGGAATTAAAAGGTACCTGCTCCTGAAAGGAAAGCTATGCTAAATTTTGGACAACATTCTAAAAAACAGAGACATCACCTTGCCAACACCATTCCACATAATCAAACCCCTGGTTTTCCTGTAACAAACTCCTGTGAGAGTTAGACCAAAAGGAAAGTTGAGTGCCACAGAGGTGACATTTTCAAATTGTGGTGCTGGAGAAAAATTTTGAGAGTCCCTTGGACAGCAAGTAGATGAAATCAGTCAATGCTTGAATTAATTCAGAGTATTAGCTGGAAGGTCAAATACTGCAGCTGAAGCTTAACTACTTTGGCCACATAATGAGAAGACAGGACTCACTGGAAAAGAATTTGATGTTGGGAAATATTAAAGGCAAAAGAATAAATGGACAGCAGAGGACAAGATGGATAAATAGTGTCATGAAAAACAGCAAACATGAACTTGGGTAGACCTTGAGAGATAGTGGAGGACAGAAGAGCTTTATATGTTATGGTCCATGGGATCATGAAGAGTTGAATGATTGAATGTCTGAATAACAACAACAACAAAAATAAACTGTTGTAGCCAAATTGTTACGCATGTGGAAAGAAGTTGTAGGAGTCATTGTGAATATTGTTTTCATGGTTCTATTTCTCTTTACATTAATTTATATGTCTCCTCTTACTTTCCTGAATTCTTTGTATTCATTTTTATAGCTAAGTAATATTTCATTATATGAATGTATCATAATTTGCTTAGCCATTACACAGTTGTTAAGTCTTTACTCTGCTTTCCTACTTCCCAGTTCTTTGCTACTCTATAGAGTAATGATATGAATATTTAGCTGGAAATATCACCTTTCTTTCTATCTTTGACCTCTTTGGAGACATGTGCCTAACAACAGGATTTCTGGACCTTAAAGTCCGAGTAGTTCAGGCACTTTTCTTGCCATACTTCTCAATAAATAAGAATTAATTAAGAACTTACTGTGTAGCAGGCACTATGCCAGCAATACAAAAGCAAAACTTAGTTACTTCCCTCAAGAAGCTAGTTAGCATCAGAGATGGGTTCACAAAACCAACCTATTCTCTAAATACATAAGAGCTATGCCACACATATGTTAAATTCTAATGACAACAGTTAGGGTGTTGTCATACTGCTTGCTCAGTTCCTAGAATAGCTTAGTTAATATCTAGTTGAATTACAATTAATTACAAATTAAATACAATTAAATGGGATCCTCATGAAAGCATACTTACAGTGAATAAAAAAAAAATCCCAGGAGGACATCCTCGAGGGCAATGGGACTGGATTATAGAAAAAGCTTCCCTTGAAAAACAGAGAACCCATTTTTTTTTGTCTTCACTCATCTTTACCAGAGTTCTGGCTGATGGAAACACAGAATTCAGAGAGCAACAAAAAAATCATACTGATGCTTGGAGAAGATTTCCTTGCCACAGAAAGAGAATAGAGAAGGAAGATGTATTTAGTTCCTAGTATGACATAAGCTCTATAAGGAAGGTAGATGGCTTTGTCATTTTTATCTTTGTATCTCTGTTGCCAAAAAAGTGTTTTGAATATAAGAGGGGTGTAAGAAATGTTTATCAAATTTATTATATTTGGATTTGTAATTAATACAAAGAAATTTAACTTTATTTCTTCCACTCAGGGCCAGAAAAAGATGAGGGCATTCTGTCCACCTTTCTTCTCTTTATTTGTATTTCCAGAGCCAAATACAGCACCTTGCACACAGTAGATACATACTAAATCTTTGTTGAAATGAACTATTTCCTCTCCCCTGTAGTGACATGACATGATGTGACCTTTACTGGGAGATATGCTATTTAACAGAATGAATAAAGGTATAAAACCGGAGAACAAGGATGGAGCTTTCTATTTTCTTCCCCTAGTGCTGGAGTCTTTCTTCACTGTCTGGCTTATTATGTCCTTACACAAGAGACCCTGGAAAAAAACCTCTAAAACAAAATTTAGGTGTGATGCATGTCTGGGTCTTCTAACAAAGCAATAGATATTCCTCTACCACAAAAGAAATCACAAAAGAGATGCTTAAAATATAAAAGACCCACAACAATGAATGAATATATATGTAAAATATAAACTACTACCAATCACCTCTGTATAATTTTTAGTAACAAAGCATTAGTCAGTCTTCCTTTTGGTTTTTAACTTGGCCCCTTCCTACTTTTCCAGGCTTTTTAGAACTAACTGTTACCCATGTATTCTTCAACCCAATGACATAGATTTCTTTGTTGTTCCTCACATAAGACTGCCTCCTTTGGGGATTTTCACTGATAATCTCCTATGCCTGGAATTCTCTTCTCACTCATCTCTAGACCCTGGCTTTGTCCTTCAAGACACAGTCTTCTACAAGAAGCCTTTCCTGATCCTCCTTAATACTAATGTCTTTCTTCTGTTGATTATCTCTGATTTATTCTGAATATATCTTATTTTTACATAATTGTCTGCATGTTGTCTTCCCTATTAAACTGTGAATTTGCTTGAAAACAGCGACTACTTTGATTGTCTTTCTTTGTATAACTCCAGTATTTGGCACAGTGTCTGGCACAAAGTAAATGCTTGTTGAATTGATTAATAGATATTTCACATTCACTCTTATCTTTACTGTCTGAACAAATTACTCAAGATCCATTTTTTCTACACCTAAATATACATTGCCTATTCTCATTGGGAAGTAATTTTCTTCTCTGAAAACAGTATAGTGGTAGAAAACACAACCCACAGGGCAATTGTATCTGACTTGATGATGCTAGACTAGGATTTAAAGAAAAAAGGATTTTTCCTTTAGGATTAAAAGAAAAAGCTGCTAAGGCTAGAAATACCCAACTTTTAAGATTATTGTTTCTCGTCTCTTTAGGGTGGGTAAATCTGTGGGAGAAATATGTGCATCTGGTGGTGGTAGTGGTGGGGAAGCCACAAAGTAGGGCAGGTAAGGACTGAGATTCAATTTCATGCTCTTTTAGTCAAGTACATGTTCTCAGTGTGTCTAGCTGTTGCTTGGGAGGAAAGGACAGAGGTCTGCCCCTCTCTTTCTTTAGTATCTCTTCTTTGCCCCATCCCTTTGCTGAAAATCTAAGGAAGCGGTTGTATTAGTTGGCAAGGGACATTTTCTGAAGAAAGGAAGTCATTTCTTCTCAGTTCCATTTAAAGCCTATCATGTGTGGATGACTTTTCCTCACTCAGTCAACAGTTGTCTTCCATACATCTTGTTATAGACCAAGGGACTAACTGGGAGCCATTTATTGTACATATCTTTTAACAAGGTACCAGAGGGAAAGGGTCAATAAAATGGCCTATTTCCATGAGAAGTGGGCCAATTCAACCCTTTGGTACACATGTACATGAAAGCACATAGTGTATCTCTCTGCTCTCTGTCTTTATTAGTAGTTTTTTTGATTTAAATTATCTATTATTTTTGCATATATGGTTTTTGAACTAAATCTCTCCATATCCCAAATGTGTATATTTTAACTGTATGTTTGGTAAATATATTTGTCTTTCAAAGCAAAATCTGTGTGTGTATATGTGTAACTTTAGGTGATGCTGTTTTATTGAAATGTGGAAAAGGGAGGAGGCAGAGAGAAAGAAAGAGAGAGAGAAAGAGAGACAGACAGAGAGAGAGAGAGAGAGAGAGAGAGAGAGAGAGGGAAGGAGGGAGGGAGACAGAGACAGAGAGAGACAAAGAGGGAGAGTTGTTACTGGGTCAAGTCTTCTCTATGTGATGTATATATTATTATCAAGGTCAGAAGATTTCTTATTTTATAAGACAAGTTCTGGAGATTTCTAGGGAGCAGTTATCTTAGCAATGTGGAACTTATAATGGGCATTCAAGTGAGGTTATTTATCTTCTTTCCTAGGGACATTTTAAAATCAAGATAGTAAACCTTTTGTCTGGGAAGATCTTGGGGGTTGTATGATGATCTCCTAATGCTCTTCCTTGTTTTAGCATCATTTGTGCTTTATCTTCTTGCCATAATCTTATAAAGACTTGTAATTCATTGGGTTCAGGGAGCTTCAGGTGAGTAACACTGGGGCACTCCCTATAACTATTTCCTCCAATCCTAACTGTCTATAGATAAAAAGAAATATGAGTGTTTAGTGTAGGAATTCTTACCTGGCATCTATGAACTTACAAAAAAAATTGGATAGTTTTATTTCAATATAATTATTTTTTTCCTTAATAAATCTATTTTTTATTTTAGTAGTTTAAAGCCAAGAAAGGCTTCACCAGATTGCCAGAGATCCATTATGACACACTAAAAGGTTAAAAATCTCTAGCCCAGGGCCCAGCTGGGTAGCTCAGTGGATTGAGAGCCAGGCCTAGAGACTGAAGGTCCTAGATTCAAAACTGACTTCAGATACTTCCCAGCTGTGTCACCCTAGGCAAGTCATTTAACCCCCATTGCCTAACCCTTACTGCTCTTCTGTCTTGGAACCAATATACAGTATTGACTCCAAGACTGGAAGGTAAGGGTTTAAAAAAAATCTCTGGCCCAGAATAATCACAATAAACAGGAAACCAACTAGCTTTTATCCCATCTCCTTGTAGTTAGTATCATAATGTTCTATTTGAGAATGGCATAGAACATTTCCTTAAGGTCAAAATCTTTAATCTCCAAAATCTCTTGGAACTGATTGTTCTTCTAATCACAACAGTATTGGGAATAAAAAAGGTTAGTAAGATAACTCAAAGGGGTGTGTAGAGTTGTCATTGTTAATATTCAGAGGAAATCACTCTCTAGGCCTACAATGCTATCTAACTTTCTTTTTAAACCAAAAAATTAGGTTTATTTATAGTGAATAAAAAGGAAATGATGGAGGACCAGGGAAGAGGAAGTCCCTAACTCTAAAATCTAGATATTCTTCCCTCCATTCTACACAACTTCTTCAGGTTACACTTTACTACTTTGATCTCTCTAAAAAACACCAGACTAACTAACTAAATCTGAGCTGATTGGTCCTCAAATGAAAGAGAGTCACGGTAAAAGTTCGACAGAGTAGAAATGTAATATATATATTTTTTAAACCCTTACCTTCCATCTTACAAACTGCCACAGAAAGTGGACTCTCAGCTCTCCTGGCCAAATAGGAACAATGGACCCTCAACAGTCTTTGGTCCTCAGTTTTATATCTTCCCCAAATTCTGGAACTCCCTTTCAGTTCCTTGCATGTGACCAGACCGTTTTGCAAACCCATGCCTCTTGCTAAGTTTGCATATGGCAAAACCCTAGTTTCTTATTTTCCCCCTTCCAGGAAGCACCTTTCCTCAGAAGCTATTTACTAGCTACCTTGGTGCTAACTCTGTCTATGTTCTTTAAATATAAAGCTCCTTTTAAATTCCATTGCTATGAGTACCATTGATTTTGGGGTAATTTGTGACAATGTGATTTGAATATTCATGTGGCAAGACATGACATAAAAAGTTTAATTCCACACTATCTGTCTTTTGAAACATGAACTTCTTGTTACATTCTTTGAATTTAAGGAGCCCATCTTAACAAAAACCCTTCAAACAGCATGACTTCTTCAGACAGGTGGTAATTTATTGTTAGCAGTTATGAAATGGTCTGCTTTGGAGAAAATAAACAGAAAATAAAAATTTCCTCTAAAGCATTCATCGAAGTGTTTTGATTCAGAAAATGACAAGAAAGTTTGGATTCTGAACATTTTGTAAATACTGCGGTAGTAACTTCAATAATTGAAGGGATGTGAAGACAAGCCAAATGGAAAGTAGCTTTGATGTTAAGATGATGGAAAATGTGCATTTAAGTAGAAAATATTGAAGGTAATGAACAAACGGACTAACAAGGAACTGGGAAAATTATGTTTAAATAACCAGGAGGATCGAAAACACCAGAATGATTGACAGAGATTTGTAGAGCTATTAAGGATGTTTTTGGAGAGTATACACCTCATGTAATGCAGAATATCTCCAGTGATAACACCTTTTTTTGTTGTTTATAGGTTGTGGTTTGGCAGATGAGACATAAAATCAAAAACCTATGTGCTAAAAAAAATCTTGTACTTCAGTTGCTGACAACTTAAGAAGTTGATACATATTCACACACATGTGAGCATGATGCACATGTTCTCTAAGAAAATAAATTGACATAAAAAGTTGTGACTTTATAAGAAGTAGAGAAGAGAAAGATGCAGCTGATAGAACATCACAGACAGAAAAATGGAGTGGTGCCATTTCTTTGTAGCGAAGAGAGCCAGACTCTTAAATCATAATTATGCCACACTGCTCTGCCTTTTCTAAGAGGGAATGTGAGAAAAACACACCTTTCTATATTGAGCACCAAGCAGGTTATTTATACTTTTTCCCCAAATGGGTGTTTTAAAAAGGAGTAGAAAATAACAAAAGACATCCACAAATAGGGCAATAAAAATATTGTACTATATTTGAATTAAGGGTGTTATAAAGCTTAATTAGTTAGTTGATAGGTCAGTTTTTTTTTTCCCAGCACTTATATGTCCTTGAATCAGAGCAGTTAGTGGATAAAGTATATACAGTATCTCACAGGACACAAGGAAGAGCAATGTATGAGTGTAATAATTATAGTAGCCAAGTGTTAAGATTTAGTCATGTGAACAACTTTAGATATTCAGGTTAAAGGCCTAGTTTCCTCCAGGATTAGTTACTTTATTTTAATTGATTCTTTCAAGTACATTTATAAAGACAAATACACACACATACACACATACACACACACACACACACACACACATATATATAAATATATACATACATGCATAACTTATATTCAAGAGGCAATATAGCCTACTGGATAGAGTGATGGATTTTCTTGGAGTCAGGAAGACTTGGATATGTTTTCTGTTTTTGACACTTGCTAATTGTGTGATCATAGGAAAATTACTTTACTTGTCTGAGCCTCAGCCAAAATCTATAAGCTTCCAAATTATGGCTAACTTGTGATTTGTGTGGATGTAGGGAGTTCCCACACCAGTCAAATCATAGGTATCTGATATATATATATACATATATATATGTATATATATATGCACACTTTCCTCCAAGAAATAGAAATTAGAATGTGAATTTTAGCATCAGAAGAGACTTGGGTTCAATCTCATCTTCAGCATTGACTAGCTATATGAATGTGGGTGAAATATTGAAGTCCTTTGAGCCTTGGCTTCCTCATCTGTATAATAATAATAATATCTACTGCAACTATTTCACAAAGTTATTGTGAGGCTAACATGTGATAATGCCTACATGGCATGCATGATGCTTCATAATATTCAAATCAAAATATAATATTAGCTATTATTAAGATTATTTTGAAAATGAATTTGGATAATATACTTGTTTATAATAGTAAACTTGAGAGAATAGGAATCACTTCCACTTGTGAATTCGTTTTAAATCTCCACATTTCTACTGATTCAGGGAAGAGAAGGAAACAAAAAAGCAAAAATCTATCACAGCTTTCTAAGGGAGGCAAGACAACAATAAATAATTGGTAAATGAGCAGACCTTTGAGTCAAGAAAAATATTATATTGAAAAATGTAGGGAACTAAAGGTGCACTGAAGAGGCATATTTAAATTGCTATGCCTTCTTCCATGCTATGTTAGCCCTCGATTTGTCACCTTCTTCCAATTGGCTGCATGCCTTCAACTTATTGCTTCATTTATCCTCCATGAGTTATAAAATCATAAAGGGCAGATCTGGGCCTGGATACAGTGGAAACTGGGAAGATCACCCGGGAATGGAGTTGGTTGTGAATGTGGGATCCAGTCTGAAGTTAATGTGTTTGAGAGGGTGACCAAAAGAGTAGAACGTAAGCTGATGGTAGGGGTATGTGAATGCATATAGGATGGTTTGGATCTAAAGCTTAGAAAGGGTCAAATCAGTTTTTTTGTTTTCTTTTTTCTCCCTTCTCTTCAGCTCTTATGCTCTATTTTTATATATTTGTGTTAACTGCCTAAGTTAGGAATGTCTGATGAGCAATGTCCAGCAGACAGAAAACTCCCTATTACTCATCAAAAATTATAATGATTAAATATCAGTTTAATGACCTCTTATTTTTTTTAACAGTGGTAAGAAACAAAGCCAGAACAGGGCTGTCTGATCTAGACATTATTACTTGATAGAGCTGACAGGAACAGAACCCAATTACTGTGGTAGACTAAGAATTATTGAAGAAGTTATCAAAGAAGGAAATACAGCAATTAATGATGAGTAATGTAAGTGGTATTCCCAGGAAAAGTCCATCAAAGGTTCTATATATTGGGACCACAGATCATAGACTTTGAATATGAAGGGTACTTTGAAGTCTTCTTGTTCACTCCACTTATTTTACAGATGAGAAAACTGAGGGAAAATTATGGCGTTAAGTAATTCCACACAAATAGTAAATGACTAAGTTGGGATTTGAATCTAGATCCTCTGGCTCCAGATCTGGTGTCATACTATCTACCTCATTTAGAATACCTTTCTGTCATGGATGTTGGAGAATATGGCTTCGTTAGTAATATTATAATAGGACTTTTCTATTTTGTAGAAGGGATAATGTTAATGAATAATGTTTGTATTTTTGGTAATTTAGAATTTTTGTTAATATAGAATTTTTTATTTTCATTTATCAGTTCTATTTACCACTGTTGTATAATCTAATTTCTCTTTTCTTTCTAGTTTCATTTCAGAGATGAGAAATATTAGGCATATTAGAATAATCTAGATAATTAGCTGGATCTCTGAATTCTCTTCCAGTTTTAAATCATGATCCATCATTTTTACTAGCTGGGTATTAATAGGACTTGACCCACATCTCAGAATATTCTCAAGTATACCATATGTATATACTAACTATACAAATTATATATTTAAAGAGTACTGGCTCTTTTTTTTAAAAGAGTACTGGCTCTTTAACTAGAAGACTTTTGGGTTCAAGTCATTTTTCTTAGGTTAACTACTTGCATGATATTGGTTGTCACCTAACCTCCACGAGTCTCAGTTTTATTATGTGAAAAAGGAGGGCCATTGAACAAGATGGTTTCTGAGGTATTTTCCAGCTCTTAATCTACTAAAAAAGAAGTCAATTCCTTGATCTTTCACTACCTAGCAAGTGTTTACATGAGAATGACTCATCAGCAATCTGAAAACTACCATTATGACACCTAAATGTTGCCTAGAATTTAGGGATTCCTCCTTAACTATCAAATTTTCCACTAAAAAGCAAACAAACCACAAAATAATGATTTCTACAATACAATCTATCATTAACATTTAAGGTAACAGATGAGGCAAAGCAGATGTTCACAAATCCCTTGGTATTAAAACCAAAGTATTGCAGATTTCAAATTTTATCTTAAATTACAATATATACAAATATATATATATATATATATATATATATATATACATATATATATGTATACACACACACAGAAATGTATACACACACATATATGGTGTTTGGTCATTTGTTTATGTCTGATTCTTCATGAACTTTTGGGATTTTCTTGGCAAAAATACTGGAGTGACTTGCCATTTCCTTCTCTAGCTCCTTTTACAGGTGAGGAACTGAGGCAAACAGGATTAAATGACTTGCCCAGTGTCACACATCTAGTATGTGTCTAAGGGTATATTTAGACTCATCTTTCTGATTCCCGGCTCAGTACTCTATACATTGCACCTCCTAGATGCTCCATCACATATATGTATATACACATAAACACACACACACATTTTTATCAGTTGGAATTTATCCATTACATGCTGCTAGACTTTTTGACTTGCTGTGGAGAACACCAGTGATATGAGCTATTAAGTCACCTAGAATCACCTGTTTTACAGGAACTGGTATAACCAAGTTGTATATTTCAATTTACAATGAAGAGAATTTACTTTTAGCCCAAATTAATTTAATCACAAAGAAGAATGAGATGTTAAGCTCATGTACTTCTGAGAAAGGTACTGGAGCCTGAGAGCAATTTAATGGGTTCTAATTGGACTGGAAATGTGTGGATGAACTCTGATTAATTCTGCCACAGACATCATTTTCAGGGGCAAAAAAGAAGAAGCACTGTGCAGGCTAGGAGGAGACTTATTTTTACATGCTTAGTCTCCGATATCTGATTTCACATACATTTGGAATAAAATTTAGGCATTCGATTTGATTCAATAATCTGTAAGTACCTATATGTGCAGAGCACTTTACTAAGTTCTGTGAGAGGTACGGTGTTTTGTTTTTTTTAAGTACAAAGTTATTCCTATCCCACTATCTCTATCCCATTATTCCTGTGCTGTTCTATTTCTATATTCTTATAATTTTGTAATGTTCAGTTATGTCCAATTCCTTATGAGTCTATGGACCATAGCACCCCAGTACTGTCTATAGGGTTTTCTTGGCAAGAATACTGGAATAGTTTGCCATTTTCTTCTTCAGTGGATTACAGTAAACAGAAGTTAAGTGACACAGATCTTCCTGACTCCAGCCCTATCCACTGAGCTATTTGGTTGCCTTGGGAGGTAAAACATTTAAATGTATTGAGAGGGAAATGTGAGGCAGAAAGCGCTGTGAGAAAACTATTTCAAGAGTCCAGCCAGAGAGAAATGAAAGCTTGTACTAGGATGGTAGTTGTGGCAATAAATAGAAGGGCATTTGTGAGAAATTTTTGTAGCATTAGAGTGGATGAGACATGCTAACTGATCAGATATAATAGGGGAAGGACAGAGAATTGTTACAGATAATAGCAAAGTTTTGAAAAGGAAGACAATGTGAATAATAGTGCCAGAGACAGAAATAATGAAATCAGAAAGGGGAACAGGATTAGAAGGAAAGATAAGCTGTGTTTGGTACATGCTGGGTTTGAGGTACTGGTGAAATTGCTGGGTGGAAATGATCTGTAGGCATTCAGAAATGTGAGTCCAGCCCTCAGAAAGGACATCAGGAATACAATTTAGATGCTGGAGACATTTGCATAGAGCTAATAAGTGAAGCTATGTGAGTGAATGAGATTGCCAAGGAAGAGAATGTTGAGGCAGTAAGAACACTGACTCTAGTCAGGGAATTTAGATTCAGATCCTGTTTGATGTCTGTTTCTTGTGTGACTTTGAGCACATCACTGAACCTTTCTGAGCCTCAGTTTCTTCCTTTGTAAAATGAAAGGGTTTGCCTACTATTTGATCCTGTGATTTAAAAAGGTCAGGAGCTTAGGGGCATTCATTTAAAATATCTATATCTCTCTATATGTATATATAGGTATACAAAAATTCAATTGTCTTTTTTAAAAACCCTTATCTTCTTCTGTCTTAGAATTGATACAATTATCAGTTCCAAGGCAGAAGGATCATAGCTTGGAAGCATATGAGGCTAAATTTGAATATAGGTTCCCACGACACCAGGTCTGGCACTCTTTTCACTGAGCCACCTAGCTGCCTTTTCAATTCCTTTTTTAAAAATAATTTTTCTTTTTTAGTTTCGGTTCCAAATTTTCTTCCTTTTCCCTTACCTTATCCATTGAGAAGATAAGACACACACACACACACACACACACACACACACACACATACACACACATATATATGATATCACAAACACATATTTCTGCAACATCCAGAAGAATGTTCTTTTAAGGACTTGGGAAGAAGATTAATAAAAAGGAGTAAAACTAGGAGAATAATGAGGTACAAAATATTGAGGTCAAGGAAAGAGAGCAGGGTGTAGCCTACAGTATTAATTCTTGTTCAGGCATGCAGGGAGGACTAACTCTCTGGTGTGAGGGCTTGCTGAGTCCTAGGGATGCTTATCCCACATTTGGTACCCACATTTCATCAAATTATCACTTGTAGCTCTAAGAAGCTGTAGTACACACAGAGTTTTCTCGTAATGCCATCGGTCCTCTTCTAAATGAAAGACCACCACCACCATCAATGCAACAATAATAATTGTGAGTTGTAGTTTATAAATCATTTTTTGTACTTTTTTAATGTTATCCCCACAGTAATCCTTTAGAACCTGAGACTTGGGGAGGTGAGATGATTTACCCAAGGTAACCAAGCTGGTAAGTGATAAGGTTGTTAGAACTTTCTAAGTTCAAGACTACTAACCAAGGCAGAGAGGGCATTTAAAATTATAAATAGTTAGACAAACTTGCAATCAGAAGCCCTTGCTTAAAAATTTGAGTCCAATATTCCCTCAGCTACCTCACACTGTCTCTAGAAAACTGATTGTGATTTTGTAGACTCAAGAATGCATTTTCATCTTGAATTAAAAGGACAGGCCATCTATAGTGGTTAAATAAAGCAAATGATTCATCTTATTTTTTTGTTTGATGGACAGCAGTAACATAAAGTGGATATTTTGCAATTACTCATTTCATTTCACCAACGTAGACAACCAAATGACATAATTTAGGCCCAAAATGAATTCTATTCATTCTTGTTGTCTATAGTGATGAAATAATTTGAATAATTATATACCATAATCATAAATGCAAAGATTTATCACTATGTTGTTCACAGTATGAAGAAATATTTGGCTACGGTAATTCTTAAAAACCATTTACAAAGTCAAAGAAGGAAGTACAATTTATATGAGTGGAAGGAATACTTGCCCTGAAGGAATTACAGATCCTCGAATTAGTGAAGTAGGAAATAATTGCATAGTAATAGTCAGTCACTCAATGAAAAATCAAGGTTTTTAGTAAATACCTTAGATTTGGGAATATATTGAATAACATGGCTAACAAAACATGCATAAACTTTCTGTTTTGGTTTAAGGTCCTTGAATATAAAATGGTTCAAATGTAGAGAAAAGCTTCATTTGGAGCTTTAAAAATCAAATTATTATTTAAATATGTGAATTGAGTTAAAGAATCATAACATTGGGCAGTTAAGTGGCACAGTGGATAGAGTGCCAAGCCTGGAGTTGAAAGGACCTGGTTTCGAATCTGGCCTCAGACACTTCCCAGATGTGTGACACTGGGCAAGTCACTTAATGCCAATTGCCTATCCTTTACCACTCTTCTGCCTTAGAACTGATATTTAGTATCAATTTTAAGTTGGAAAGTAAACATTAAAAAGAAGTTATGAGAGTGCCAGTTCTATACATTTTATATTGATTTTGAAATGAATTTATTATTATTAATTATTGTTATTTAGTTTGTAGACTTCATGTGGAATTTTTTTTTGTTATTTGCAACTAATTCTGAACTTAGAAAAATATTTTAAAAATAACTATCCTATTATATTCTTAATTAGATTTTATATAGTAATTTATAAATCCACTGTTTTTGGCATACAAATCTTTGCTCAGATGAAAGACATGGATTCAGCATCCTTTTCTGTACACTGACAAGTATCCCAGTGTCAGTTGTGCTGGGCTAACAGTTCCTTTTTTCTGTAAAGAGAGAGTATTTTTGTTCTGTTATGCCCTTTTTGATTGTGATTCTGAGGCAACCATTATCACTGCTGAGGTGTTGCTAGTATACTTAGAGTTAATAATTTAAAACAGGAATTTTTGTTAAAAGAAAATGCCATGTTTCACATACTGCTCTTGGAGGAAAATCCACATGCAAGAACTCATTTGTTGGATTGATGAACCGGGAGATTATCTAACAGTATTCTGATATTACTGAAATTGCAAGTTGGCCCTCTGAACCTTGCTTAGTTAATACAAGAATGTCAGACCTCCCTCATAATGACCTCTGAGTTACATTTAAAGATGCTTTTGTATGTTCCTTCATTTAAGCTGCTATGTTTGTGATATTTTCCCAATATTGTTTAATTTTATAGAGGAGATTCAAGCAAATTGGAAGATGAATTAACATATCCAACAAAGCAAATGTTTAATAATCTTAATGCAGAGGATTTCCCTTTCAGCTATTTTATATAGTATTTATGATAAGGCAGGCAGGTGACTCACTGCATAGAGCACTGTGTTTGAAGTCAGGAAGACCTAAGTACAATACTAGCTTCAAACACATACTAGCTTTTTGATCCTGAGCAAGTCACTTAGTTATGTTTGCCTGAGTATTCTCATCTGTAAAAGGAACTGGAGAAGAATAGTAAACCATTCCAGTATCTTTGTCAAGAAAACTCTATGGAAAGTATGGTCCAAGGTGTCACAAAGATTTGAAAATGACTGAATGGGTGACATAGATCATAAGCTAGCTTATGCTATTATTGTTCATTTGTTTGAGTTGTGTTTGACTCTTTGTGACTATATTTGGGGTTTTCTTGGCAAAAACACTAGAGTGGTTAGCCATTTCCTTCTCCAGTTCATTTTATGGATGAGGAAATTGGAGCAAATGAGGTTAAGTGACTTCCCCAGGGTCAAAGAACTCATAAGAGTCTGAGGTAGGATTTGAACTCAAGAAGAGTCTTCTTGACTCCAGGCTCAGCATTCTATCTACTAGTTCATCCACCTGCCTTGTTTACAACAGAGGTTTTATTTTGTAAATGGTATTCAATGCAATGCTAAGCACTGACTATAGAAGAGAAGAAAAAAAATGTCTTTATCCTCAAACAACTTTCACATTTTTGGGAAAAAATACAAAAACAAATCAGAAAACTTTTGAGCTGGAAATTTGCATTAATTGACTCCTTCCCTGATGTCCCTGGTTCTGTTTTTGGAATGCTTCATTATTGTAGCACAAATGCTTTATCTTGGTTAAGCAAACGTGATCATCATTGCATGGTTTGCTCTAAATCTTCCCACTCTGTTATTCCTTGGTCCTGGACTATCCTTCTTCCTTCTTAATCTCTCTTCTTAATTTATCTCCTCTGTGAAGTCATTCTATCACAGTGATATACCACAACTTGTTCAACCATTCACCAATGGATGATTCCCCAAATGAATGTCCAATTCTTTGCCACCACAAAAAGAAGTACTATAAATAATTTTTAACAAATATGGACTTCCTTCCTTCCTTCCTTCCTTCTTTCCCTCCCTCCCTCTTTCTCTCTCTCTCTCTTTCTCCCTTTCTCCCTTTCTCTCTTTCTCCCTTTCTCCCTTTCTCTCTCTCTCTCTCTCTCTCTCTCTCTCTCTCTCTCTCTCT
>NC_058132.1:357200877-357223043 GCF_016433145.1 Gracilinanus agilis
TAGGTGTGAGGTGATACCTCAGAGTTGTTTTGATTTGCATTTCTCTAATTATTAGAGATTTGGAACACTTTCTCATGTGCTTATTGATACTTTTGATTTCTTTATCTGAAAATTGCCTATTCATGTCCCTTGCCCATTTATCAATTGGGGAATGGCTTGATTTTTTTATACAATTGACTTAGTTCCTTGTATATTTGAGTAATTAGACCTTTGCCAGAATTTTTTGTTATAAAGATTTTTTCCCAGTTTGTTGTTTCCCTTCTGATTTTGGTTGCATTGTTTTTGTTTGTACAAAAAAATTTTTTTAAACCCTTAAATTCTGTGTATTGGCTCCTTGGTGGAAGAGTGGTAAGGGTGGGCAATGGGGGTCAAGTGACTTGCCCAGGGTCACACATCTGGGAAGTGTCTGAGGTCAGATTTGAACCTAGGACCTCCCGTCTGTAGGTCTGACTCTCAATCCACTGAGCTACCCAGCTGCCCCCTGTACAAAAACTTTTTAAATTGAATATAATCAAAATTATTTATTTTACATTTTGTAATTTTTCTAATTCTTGCTTGTTCTTAAAATATTTCCTTTCTCAGAGATCTGACAAGTATACTATTCTATGTTCACTTAATTTACTTATAGCTATACTCTTTATGGTGGCAAAAAAGTGGAAAGCGAGGGTCTGCCCTTAATTGGGGAATGGCTGAACAAATTATGGTATATGTTCGTGATGGAATACTATTGTGCTCAAAGGAATAATAAACTGGGGGAATTCCATGTGAACTGGTAAGACCTCCAGGAATTGATGCAGAGTGAAAGGAGCAGAACCAGGAGAACATTATACACAGAGACTGATACACTTTGGTAAAATTGAATGTAATGGATTTCTATAATAGCAGCAATGAAATGACCCAGGACAATTCTGAGGGATTTATGGAAAGGAACCGCTACCCACATTCAGAGGAAGAACTGCAGAAGTGGAAACAGAAGAAAAGCAACTGCTTGAACACATGGGTTGATGAGGATATGATTGGGGATGTAGACCTGAAAGGACCACACCAATGCAACTATCAATAATATGGTAATAAGTCTTGATGAATGGTACATGTTAAAACCGGTGGAAATTGAGTTAGCTATGGGGGAGGGGAGTTTGAGGGGGTGAAGGGGAAAGTAAAAACATGAATCATGTAACCATGGAAATTTTTTCTAAAAATAAAAAATTAATAGATGTGAGATAGTACATCATAATTTTTAATGTGCATTTATCTAATCAATAGTGATTTAAATATTTTTATTACCATAGTTTTGATTTCTTCTGAACTAACTTTTCATATCCTTTGACCATTTATAGTTTGGGGAATAATTTGTATTCTTATAAACTTGATTCAGTTCTCTATATATTTGAGAAATGAGACTGTGTATTTCACTTCATCCTAATCCCCCTCTCTCCCTCACCTCTTCTCTCTCTCTCTCTCTCTCTCTCTCTCTCTCTCTCTCTCTCTCTCTCTCTTTCTCTCTGTCACTCTGACTCTGACCTGTCTCTGACTCTGTCTCTCCTTTTATCCTGTCTCTCCTCAAAAGTGTTTTGCTTTTGACCATCACCTTCTACAATCTGCTTTCCCTTCTGTCAGCACTCCTCCTTCTCTATTTCTCTTCCCCTCCTACTTCCTTGTAGGGTTAAAATAGATTGTATACCCAAGTGAGAGTATGTCATTATTGCTTTGAGCTAATTCTGATGAAAGCAAGGCACAAGTGTTCTCTCCTTTATGGCTGCTTGTAATATTTTCTCCTTGATCTCAGAGCTCTGGAATTTGGTTATAATATTCCTGGGAATTTTTACTTTGGAATCTCTTTTAGGAGGTGATTGGTGTATTCCTTCAATTTCTATTTTACCCTTTGGTTCTATGATATCATGCAGTTTCCCTTGATAATTGCTTAAAAATTATGTCTATGCTCTTTCTTTTGATTGTGGCTTTCAGGTAGTCCAATAATCATTAAATTCTTTCTCCTTGATCTATTTTCCAATATAGCTGTTTTCCTGATGAGATGTTTTACATTTTCTTCTATTTCTTTTTCTTTTTCTTCTTTTTCTTTTGTTTTATTATTTCTTGATGTCTCAAGGAATCATTATTTTCCACTTACCCAATTTTTTTAAGGAATTATTTTCTACACTGAGATTTTTTTAAACCCTTACCTTCTGTCAGAATTGATACTGTGTATTGGTTCTAAGGCAGAAAAGTGCTAAGGGGGGTTAGGTGACTTGCCCAGGGTCACATAGCTAGGAAGTGTCGGAGGCAAGATTTGAATCTAGGACTTCCTATATCTAAGCCTGGCTCTCAATCCACTGAAGCACCCAGCTGCCTCCAATAGTGAGATTTTTTAAAACTTTTTTTTTCCATTTGGTCAGTTGTACTTTTTTTTAGCCCTTGCCTTTCATCTTGGAATCAATGCTAAGTATTGGTTCTAAGGTAAAAGAACAGTAAAAGTTAAGCAACTGGAGTTAAGTGACTTGTCTAGTGTCACACAACTAGGAAGTGTCTGATACCAGATATGATCCCAAAACTTCTCATTTCTAAGCCTGGCTCTCATCATTGAGAATTCCAACAGTTCTAATTTTTAAGGTCTTTATTTTAGTGGATTTTTGCACATTTTTTCCCTCTATTTGACTTATTCTGTTTTTTAAGGTATTTTCTTCAGTATTTCCTCGTGTCTCCCTTGACTTTTTTTCATGACTTTCTTGCATCATTCTCATTTCTTTCCCTATTTTCCCTCTATATCTCTTCTTTGATTTAAAAAAATCCCTTTTTAGGTCATCCAGGTATATTTTTGGGCTTAAAACCAATTCAGATTTTTCTTTGAGATTTCTAATATAGTGATTTTGACTTTTTTTTGTCTTTTTATGAGTTTGTGTTTTGCTCTTCCCAGTTATCCAAATAAATTCCTATGGTCAAGATTTTTTTTTATTTGTTTATTTTCCACTCTATTTCTTGTCTTCTAACTTTAAGTTAAAGTTGGTATCTGCTCCTGTAGTGGAGATAGCACAGTCTCAAGCTTTAGCATTTTTGTGCTGCTTTTTTTTTTCTCAGTCATTTCTGGGAGTCTATAAGTTTCCAGTTCTCTCAAAATTGTATGATTTAAGAAGAGGTATGGTCACTGGTCTCCTGGCCTGTGCTATGGTTTGTGAGTGACCACAAATAGTCTGTTCAGTCCCAGAACTGTGACCAGGGTCTCCACTCTTTTGCAGCTGCATGCTCAGCTTTGTTAGTGCTCCTCCCAGTCTTGAGTAAGGATAATGCAACAGAATCCTGAACCCAGTGTCAGCAAAGTATCCTCTGTAATTTCCTTCTGAACAGGTGTCTGATTCTCTTACCATTTGTGTGCCAAATGCTCCAGAAGTCACTGCTGATTCAATTGTCCCCAAGGCCTGCTACTGGCTTGCTGAGGTGTGGTTTGGGCTGGACTAAACTCTACTCTCATCTTGAGAGACACACTTTTCTTTCCGACCTTCTAAGTTGTTTTGAGTTGAAAAATTGTTCCACCTTGTTCTTTTTTGGTTTTATTGCTCCAGAATTTATTTTTAAGCATTATTTTAATGTTTTTCTTCAGGGAGTGTTTGGGAGAGCTCAAACAACTCCCTGCCTTTATGCCACCATCTTGGCTTTGCCCTTTTTATTATTACTAATTATTATTCTTAATAGATAAGTAAAGGATCTAGAGTCAAGAAGATCTGAGTCCCAATCGTCCTTATATATGTCTGGTTTTATAATCTTGGGAGAGGTACATAATCTCTTAACCTCTAAAAAGGCTATACTTTGTGAACTTTAAAGTACTATGTAAATTTTAGCTTTCATTATTATAGACAATAGATATCCAAAGATATCTCATTAAGCTAGAATAATGAACATTAAATTAGATGAAATTTAATGAGGATAAATTTTTAAAATTGTACATTTATATTACAAAACAATCTACTTTGTAAATGCAGGATGAGGAATGAATGACTAGATCCCAAATTCTTTTGTCAAAGATTAGTGTATTTAAAATGGATTGCAAACTCAATATGATTCAAGAGTCCTTTAGCTAGCACAGCTGTTCTCTATGCCTGGAATGTACTCATGCCTACTTTCCACCTCTCATAAACCTTCAAAATTGGGCAGGTGCCCTTACATTCTTTAAACCTTCCCCAAATTAATTCTTTTTTTTTTTTGAATACCACTTTTTGTGTTTCCACCAAAAAAGGCCTGGAAAGGAACAGTGGTGCTCTTTGAGGGTCATATAGTCTTTCTAGAATTTCCTAAACTCTGAGGATTTCATACATGATCTTAGGATCCTATCAGGTGACTTACACTGATCTCAAAGGAAGGAAACCAAAAACATTAGTAAGATACAAAAAAACCCCAAACATGCAGAAAGGAGAACTATAGAGAACAGATGGAAAATTGTGAATAACTGCTAGGAATTCTGAGCCAGGTTGTTGAGGATGATGCCAATAAGACCCATGCCTGGTTTAAGACTGAAGTTACTGAATGGGCTAGGGACCTCTTCTCTCTGAGTGATTTAGGTTGAGAATGTCTCTTTTAAAAGGACTATTTTTGTTAAAAGTATTGTTTTAAATATTTTTCTTCAGTGTGACATATTAAAATGCAGATGGACATTCATGTCTAAACCAATTGTATTTGTTTGAATCCTAGCAGTAAGATTAGGAACAGAGGAAGGATAAAACCCAAAAGGGAAGTAGATTTAAAGTACTGAGCTTTCATAAACCCATATTTCAATTTGTCAGTGCAATGTGATTATGGAGAAGGGTTCAAGATGAATACTTATTCAAAAGAACAATGTGGCTGAAGCAGGTACTATGGAACACTTAGAGCTTTGATCAGACATTCAAGATAATAAGGTAACATACACTTCATCCAGGAGGACATCGCTAATCATCCTGACTTTTTTCTTGCCATTGGATTTGATGATTGGAAGAGAGAGTGAGACTGATGACTTTGTGCAGCTCTGTGTCTCTTAAATCCACTTCATGAGCAAGTTAAGATATCACTCCATGATGTCACTGGTTCTCTTCAAAAATGATAGATGAACAACAGCATTAGAGAATGAAAAATGATATTATTCCAGGCTAGTCTCTTCCTGACAAACTAGTAGGCAAATACCTTAGACTGCTAAAGATGTACCCTCTGAATATTATTTGTACTTTCTGCTGGCTGGAATCATGCAGTCATGAATCCTTAATTCTAAAAGCAAGTCATGCCCCATGGTAAAGGGAAAGGGAATAAGCTATTTGGAAAAGGAAAGCCATGTCTCCCTGAAGGAGTGAGCTACCAGGAAAGCATCAACCATGAATATGGTGGGGAAGAAGGTTTGATGAGCATGCTAGAATGGTCATTTGGTTCTGTATCACTGACATTTCAGTCTGGCAAGTACCTGAATGTCACCAGGTATTTACATTTATTTTTCTGTGTCTATGTTGCATCTCTCAGTATAAAACAAAGTCCTTGAAGGCAGACCTTGCCTGGTTCTTACCAATCAATGAATCGTTTTTAGTAAGATCCTTTTATGAGCCAGCCTCGGTACTGAGTGTTGAGGAGACAAATACCAAGAATGAAATAATCTTACTTAACATAGTAAAACGTACCCAACTAGATGCTTAATGAATGGATGTTGAATTGAAGTAGCTAGATGGTGTATTGGTTAGAGTGTAAAGGATGGATGGAGACAGGAAGACCTAAGTTCAAATCTGGTCTCAGGCACTAGTTGTGTGAGAATTCAGAAGTCACTTACCCTGTTTGCCTCAGTTTCCTCATCTGTAAAATAGGGATAATAATCCAAGGTTGTTATGAGGATTAAATAAGATGATAATTGTAAACTACTTAGCACAGTGCCTCACACATAGTAAGCATTATATAAATACTAGTTATTTAACAATGTGATTATCTTATTTTAAAATAATATATTTAATATAATACATAATATAGTGAAATCAGATAAAATATTACAAAATAGTTATTTTATTATTATTTTAACATTACAAAATTACGTTATTATTATTATCATTATTTTCACTAGCTATGTGACCCTGGGTAAATCACTCATCCTCTGTTTACCTCAAGTTTCCTCCATTATAAAATGGGGATAATTGAACTCACCTTGAAAATCTGTTGCAAATGAGACAATATTTGTAAAAGCACAAAGCATAATGTTTGGAATGTAGTAGGCTCCCTATAAATGCTTATCATTTTCTCCTTTCCTCTTAAATTCAACAATTAATCAATAAACATTTATTAAGCACATAGTATGAGACAGATACTGTGCCAAATTTTAGGGATACAAAAAGAGGCAAAAGACAGTTCTGGTCCAGTGTGTGACAGGGCAGCCAAATCAACTAATGCTGTTCTAGGCTCAACTAAGAGAAGAATGGTGTCCAAAAATGATAGTTCCTTGGCTAGATTCTGTTAGAATTCACTCTTTTTCAATTCTAGGTGACACATTTTAAGAAAGACAGAAAAGAAAAAGTGTGTCTAGATATATCTAGTGTGTCTAGAAGATGCAGAACAAAATGGTGGGAGCATAACAGAACATAATATGCGAGAAATTTGGGTGCTTTGCAGAGAAAATAGAAGATTTGGGAGATAGGGAATCATCATAGCAATCTTCAAATAAACTGAAGGTTACCATGGATAAAGGATTAGACTTATTTTTGTTGGTCACAGAGGATTGAAGTAGAAAGAATGTCTGAGAGCTACAGACAGGACAATTTTTATTTTACCTAAGGAAAAACTTCCTAAAAATCAGAGCTACCCCAAAGTAAGATGGACATCCTGCAGTGATAGAAGCTTCTCCCTTTCCAAGAAAAGGCTAGGTGCTCACTTATCAAATATGTTGAAGACTAGGATGGCCTCTGAGGTTCCTTTCAAATTTGAAATTCTGAGCTTCCAAGATCCCTGCACTTCTCAATACATTATTAGGTATAAAACATGTGTTTAATAAACAATCAACTGTCTGACTACCAGAAGCTAAAGGTGTTTTGAAGCATTGCACACAGGATTTAGGAGCAAATTAGCAAATGAACATTCACACTCCTTACCCTTCTATTTTCAGGTCCATACTTTGGGCTTATCCTGGTTTCCCGCTGTTCACCATTGGGTTTTGTCTACATCAGGACAAAGACTTCCAGTGGATTAGTTAATCCAAACCAGCAGTCAAATGAGCTGTTTTTGCCCAAAGAGACAAGTCTTCTAAAGAGATGGACTTTACCTCTTTCTTCACTTACCTGTTCATTTGATCTGGAAAAACTTGTCCAGTTTAAGGGAAACTTATTAATGAGTTGTTGATGAAGATGTTTTCACTTTTAGAATGAGTGTTTTCATATTTAGAAAGTTCCAGTAGAGAAAAAGCTAGACTTAGAGCCAAGAGTCCTGGGCATGATTATTTGATCATTGCCAGCTACATGACCCTGGACAACTCAATTAAACCTTCTTAACCTCTCAGGAGTCTGTTAGACTGTGAGTTGCCCTTATTTGGAAGATATTATTATTCCCATTATATAGATGAAGAAACAGGGACCAGAAATATTAAGTGAATTCCATATGGTCATGAAACTAGAAAGTATACTGGACTTAAATCCAAGTGTTTCCTGATTCTAGGTTCAGAGCTCTTGCCATTTCACAATATTACCGCTTACCATAAAAGTCGATTATTTTATAGATTCCCTGTGAGAAGAGAGTGGTTCTTCTGTCATATAAACTTAATTAAGTTTTTATGTGGGACTTTTAGCAAATATCAAGATCCCTTTGCCATGGATTTGGGAATGCTTCATATAGCAGAGTAAAAGGGTGAGGACACTATCTAGTATTCTGGCCAAAATGGGACTCAATTAACCATACCACCACATTCAAAGACATTTTCATTATTTCGCCAGGATTTTCCTGAACATTCATTAATTTTCAAGTTTATAATTATAGTTCCAAAACTCTGTAAAGTGTTTGCAGTAGGCACAGGCTGCTTGCTGTGTAATGCAGAGTTAATTCATTAGTGTGGACACATTCCCTCCCTACCTCTGTCCCCTATTTTTAGCCTCCTACTTTGCTTGCCATGAAAGGAGTTTTTGTTGTTTTTTCTGCTGTTGAATTGTAGGCTTGGATTCCTGATTTTCTTTAGCATTCTTCTTTAACAGCCAATCATCATGCCTAAGTGAGTTACTTATAAAGATGAACCAAAGTCCTAGGACTTCTGCTGTGTTCCACAGTAAGCAATCACTTTCTAATGGAAACAATGCATTTATGTCCATTTCTTATAAACAAAGCCCTGAAGAAGTCATATTTAGCTTTGTTTGCTTGAAGGAATATGTTAGTTCATTGCCAGTATCAAAGCAAAGAATCAATTCAGCTGGCAGGGCAGTGGAATCTTCTTTGAGGTATTTGTGGAGAGAGTTTCTAAATGTGGGTATTATATAACTTAGTTTTTTCTGAGTACCTACTGTTAGTCCTGGAATAAAGATTTGTAGTGGATATTAAAGAAATAGAAAATATGTTCCTGACCTTCAAGAAGCTTAAAAAACTATTCTTGGAGAGAGAGTGCACACAACACTTACACATACACACAATGACAAAGGAATGATCACTAAATAATGTGTCAAAAATGCAAATGTAAATGAATATAGAGTATAAACCACAATTGTGGCAAGTATTTGTTAACCATCTAAAATGTGTTTAGCATTGTGGACATGATGTGGAAGACTTTTTAAAAATCTGGTCTCTGCCCTCAAGGAACTTACAATCTTTTTTTTTTTTTTTTTTTTTTTTTTTGAGAGAAGACTAACATGTATGAAAGAGTTGTAATACAAAACAAAACAATAAATTATAAAATTACAAGAGTCAGAGAATAAGTAAGAAAGGAATTTAGAAGAAAAAGAGACTATTAAGAGCTGGAATGGCCAGCAGAAACAGATCTTAAATTGTACTATAAAGCAGTGATCATCAAAGCAATCTGGTACTGGCTAAGAGATAGAAGGGTGGATTAATGGAATAGACTAGGGATAAATAACCTCAGCAATCTTGTATTCGATAAATCCAAAGATCTCAGCTTTTGGGATAAGACCTTACTATTTGACAAAAATTGCTGGGAAAGTTAGGAAACAGCATGGCAAAAATTAGGTTTAGATCAATATCTCACGCCCCATATTAAGATAAGGTCAAAATGAGTATGATTTAAACATAAAAAGCGATATTATAAGTAAATTAGGTAAACATGGAATAGTATACTTGTCAGATCTAGGGAGAAGGAAAGAATTTAAGACAGAGAAACAGAGAACATTATAAGATAAAAAATGAATAATTTTGATTATATTAAGTTAAAAAGGTTTTGTTTTGCAACCAAGATTAGAAGGGAAGCAACAAAATGTGGAAAAATTTTCATAACAAAATTCTCTATCAAAGGCCTAATTTCTCAAAGACATGAAGAACTAAGTCAAATTTATAAGAAATCAGATCATTCCCCAGTTGACAATGGTCAAGGGATATGAATAGGCAATTTTCAGATGAAGAAATCAAAACTATCAATAATCTTATGAAAAAATGTTCTAAATCCCTCCTGCTTAGAGAAATGAAAATCAAAACAAGCCTGAGGTACCACCTTATACCTCACAGAGTGGCCAATATGACAATAAAGGAAAATAATAAATATTGGAGGATATGTGGCAAAATTGGGACACTAATGCATTGCTGGTAGAGTTGTCAATTGATCCAACCATTCTGAAAGGCAATTTGGAATTATGTCCAATGGACTTTAAAAGAATTCATGTCTTTTGATCCAGCAATACCATTATTGGGTTTATATACCAAAGAGATAAAAAAAGTGGGAAAGGTTCTGTCTGTTCAAAAATATTTATAGCTGTGCTTTTTGTGGTGGCAAAAAATTAGAAAATGAGAGGGTATTCCTCAACTGGGAAATGGCTGAACAAATTGTGGTATGTGATGATGATGGAATACTATTGTGCTATAAGGATTATGAACTGCTTGATTTCTATAAGAACTGGAAAGACCTATATGAACTGATATGGAGTGAAATAAACAAAACTGGGAGAATATTATACACAGTATCTGAAACATTGTGGGATGATCAAATGTGATTGACTGCTACTAAAAGCAATGCAAAGATCCAATTCTTTAAGAGTACTAGAAAGGACCAGCAAGGGCATAAAACCCTCAAGCCAAGAATTAAGGCTGAAAATATGAGGAAAAAGAAGAAAACATGGAGCACAAAGAAGAAATACATTGTGTTGAGAGAAACCTAAGAGGTAAACACAGGAAAAAAATGAGTAACTTCAAAATTGCTATAAAAGTAACCTCAAATAAAAAGAAATGCCTGGAAATAAAATCTATAAAATGGCTGGAAGCAATGAAACAAGAAAGAAAAAATGAAATTATTAATGAAATGAGGCCAGGGACAAAAAATGGAAATGAGAATAAATAGTTTATAAGGCAGAAACAATTATCTTTTTGTGAATAACCTGAGAGAATGAATGAAGAAAAGAACTTAATAACAATATGATATAACGAGAAATATATGATCATAGAATCACAGAATATTAGTGATAGATGCGACTTCGGAAAGCTTACCTTAGAGGCAGCATGGTTTAGTGGATCTGAACTCAGGAATACTCTAAGAGACAAATCCTTCCTTAAATCCTTAATAGCTCTGTGCATTGGGAAAGTCATTTCACTCTCTGGGTATCCTCATTTTCCTCATTTGTAAAATGAGAGGGTTGGGCTCAATAGATTATAAGATCCTTTCCAATTCTAGATCTCTGCTCCCATGAATCTTCTTATTTTATACATTAGGAAACTCTGACCTAGATATTTTGTCCTGCACAAGGTCACACATTATCTAATCAGTATTAGACAAAGATTTCCTGACTTGGGATTCTATATATCTAGGAAGCCACCTTATCCAAGTAATTAATTTCATAGATGAGAACATTGAAGTCCAAGGAAGTTAAATGGCTTGTCTAAAGTCACCCAGGTACAGTAGTTAAGAATTAGACATGGGATTTGATCCTAGGACTTTGAACTCCAGAGTTAGTTATCTTTCCATTATTCCATATTCTCCTATGCCAACTCTCTTTTCAATTTTCACACACCCTATCAAATTATGCCAACATTGGACAGATTTTATTCTTTTGCTTTTAGTCCTCCCCCCACTACATTTAATATTTTCTTTCCCCTTCTCTTCCTTTCTTCCACCCCTTATATAGAAACCAGCTCTAGCTAACCAAATTCATTCAAGGTGCTTAGTTCCATTGGGGAACATTCCTTCTCTAAGCACATTATTTAGAAGGACCCTGCAGAGCCAAGAGGAGCTGGACAAGTTACCCTAGGAGAGGCAACACCTATATTTGTTGTATAGAGTCCAGGGGAGGCCTGATTGAACAAGGAGCTAATTCTGTTCCTGGATAGCTCAATCAAGAGGGCCTTTTATTTCTAAGCTCTAGGGCTTTTAGTATAATTAACTCTCTTCAATAAACTGAAGATACTTCTCACTTGGGATGACCTCCAGGCTAATGCTCCCATTCCTAACTCATCATCATCAGCTCACTGCTTTAGTTTTCCAAGCAAATATTTAATTTTTTGGGGGGCAAAGGGAGTGGGTGACCATAGCAGATATAGTCTTTGGCCAGGAATTAGGAAGACCTGGATTCAAATTACAACTTTGATATGTGTGTGAACATGTACAAGTCACTTTATCTCTGTCTGTTTTCTTCTCTGTAAAATAGAGATGGTAACAGTTTATCTCAGAGGGTATTTTTGAAGGTCAAATGAAATAATGTGAATAAAGTATTTTGCAAATCTTTCGATGGTAATAAATATCAACCTTCATTATATTATTATTATATTATTATTATTATTATTATTATTTTAGATCAAAGAACCCGAAAGTGTTTGTATATTAACTTTTAAGTAGATACTAGCCAGAAAAGTCACATAATCTTTGTCTGATTCACTTTCCTCATTTATAAAATGGGGATAATAATCCCACCTACCTCCCAGAATTAGTAAGAAGATTAAATCAGATACTTTTTGTATGATGCATCGAAAACCTTAAAGTACTATGTAAATACTAGCTGTTGTTGTTGTTAGTTGTGATCTGCATTAGTAGAGGAATTTCTACTCTGGGAATTTCTCATGTCAAGGAAATCACAGATCCTTCCTCTAGTACGATATATTTCACATGAATAAGCCCAGCTTTCCATCTTCTGGGAATGACTTACACAATAACATCTGGAGATGTAACACTCAAGAGATGTCCAAAAAGAGAGGGACCGAGTTCAATATCTGTCTGGCCAAAAACAGGTGACATGGTGAGGGAAGGGGGGGGAAACCTCAATATTTGTCCAAAAGAAGATGATAAATGTTATGGGCAGTTCTGTAATTCTGAGATGTGCAAAGATGTTTGGGAGATGAAATGCAAATAATAAGAGAAGGAAAAAGAAATAGCTTCACAGTCATCTTTAAAGGTTTTGTACCAGTAAGATCCAAATTCATCTTTTGATATATTCAGGCATGCTGAGTAAATAGCACGTGCATTTCCCATAATTATTATATGCAAGCAACTGGTTATA
The DNA here is from genome assembly GCF_016433145.1 of Gracilinanus agilis. Taxonomy (NCBI): domain Eukaryota; kingdom Metazoa; phylum Chordata; class Mammalia; order Didelphimorphia; family Didelphidae; genus Gracilinanus; species Gracilinanus agilis. Next base: position 357,213,486 of record NC_058132.1, read on the forward strand.
CCTTGAAGTATGACCTATTTTGCAGGTTTATGCCAGAGTCTAAGGAGGCTCTGCTACTTGGCAAAACACTGCAGTAGTAGCAGAGTATCAGCAGTCCTGCTAGTTAATGGGGCCTTTATCACCACATAAATGGGTGGGATAGCATCTGCTTCAGGAGATCAAAATGATATGCCGCCCTTGTGTCTGTTTAAAATGCCATCACTGGGGCTGCTCTGCTCTATTTGGAATTTATTTTTCTCCCTTTGGTGAGAAGGAAGGGCTGGAGGGAACACCCCTGCTGACTTACAGCTTCTTCCTAGGAAGCAAACTGCTTGGGAGGGGAAACACAGGAACCATCCACAACTTCTTAACTTGGTGCCATCAAGTGTGAGGAAATGGCACTGAGAGAGGGGATGAACAGACCTGTAAGTGTGCAGCTGTTGGTGCAGAAGTGCGGTGCTGTAGTCACAAGTGAGTTTCTATCTAGGGAAGACTATGTCAGGATGTCTGATGATGCTGGGCTGACAGTAAATGCAGAAGGGATATCTGAGGGATTTTCATTCTATAAAGGATCACACACACTCTGCTCAAGAAACCAAGAAAAGACAAAAGGAGAGTCCTGAACCTCTTCTTTTTCCCCACTTGGATGGTATTTTAAATATTCAGAACAGACACGATACACCTATAATTGTGACATTTTCTCTAGGTAGCATTTTATACGAAGCTCATTAACCTCTTCCTCATATTGGAAATCTGATGAATGTGGTTACAATCATCAGCCCCACTTTCTACCTAGATAATAAAGCACAGGCACTAAACTGTAATAAAGAAAATGACGAAACTAAAACTACCGCTTAATCGCCATGCAACCAAACCCACAGAAAACAATAATTTCACAGATGGAAGGCTAAATTAATTTCAACCAAATGACTTCAGTGCAAAGTGGAATCTTGCAAATGAATAGGCAATCATGTGCTTTGAGAGAATTTCTGTTTTTCTTTTCAATTTCACAGACACAGTGTCCTTTTGTTTACACTTAACAAACCCTGAGGCACAAACTCAGTAGTACATAGTCCTTGATGAGAGACCCTTCAAAGTCCATGAGTCAAGTGCAGAACACAACATTTCTCTCTATGTACTTCTTCATTTTCGTGTTCCCTGCTTCAATTTAAACTTGGAAAAACCTAAACCAAACAAAAACCTTTCTTCATTTTAAACCACAGTGACAAGAGAAGTGATCTTGTAATGATAATAATAAGGACAATCATAATAATAGTTAACATTTGCTTAGTTCTTTAAGGTTTGCATTGTCTTTTACAAATATCTCATTTTATCCTCATAACAACTCTGGGAGGTAGGTGCTATTTCCATCCCCATTGTATAAATGAGAAAACTAAAACTAAGAAGAGTTTAAGTGTAAGCTTGCCCAAGGTCAAACAGCTAGTAAGTTGTCTGAAACAAGATTTGAATTCAAGTTTTCCAGACTCTATGCTCTATTCTTTGCACAACACTAACTTGTCCGTTTGAATAGGTTTACTGGGAATGCATCTGTTGAGATGACATTCAAGAATAAATGTATGGTAAAAGTCTTCACTCTACAGAAATAACTCTGTAAAGAGATAAGGCATAGATGGTGAGAGATTTGGGAAATCTTTCTTTCTTTCTTCCTTTTCTTTCTTCCTTTTCTTTCTTCCTTTTCTTTCTTTCTTTCTTTTCTTTCTTTCTTTCTTTCTTTCTTTCTTTCTTTCTTTCTTTCTTTCTTTCTTTCTTTCTTTCTTTTTTTCTTTCTTTCTTTCTTTCTATTCTAGGTTCAATTGTTTCAAAGCTGTGATTTATATTTTCACTCAGAAATAATATGTGTAAAAATGCCAGATAAGGAAAAGCTAGCTCTTCCCTTCCATCCCACTTCTATCTGCTCACCATTAAAAAAAGTCAAGTTATTCTCAGCAATATAGTTATCCAAGACAATTCCAGAGACTCATGATCAAAAATGCCATATACCTTCAGAGAAAGAACTGATGGAGTCAGATTGCAGACTAAAACATATTATATTTTACTTTCTTTTTTTTTTGTTTGAGAGCTCTTCTACAAAATGACTAATGTGGAAGATGTTTTATATGATTGCACATATAAAATCTATATCAGATTGCTTATTCTTTAAGAGAGGGGAAGGATTGAGGGAGGGAGAGAATTTGAAACTCAAAATTTAAAAAAATTAAAAGATGAGTCAAGAGGTATATACTAAATTTTAAAAAAAGTGATATTAAAAAAAAGTTTCAGTGAAACATAAATACAAAAACTGAAAATGATCCACTCCACTCACTCACCTGAGAGATGATGAACTTAAAACACAGGGGAAAATAAACATTTGGGGGCATGAAAAAAAAATAAAAAAGAATTCCATTTTTGACACTGGCCCTAAACCACTGTTTGATGTTGATAGTAGCATCTCTGTTATAGTAAATTTCTTATCTTCTCATCCTTGACCTTTTGTTCAGGTCCAGTCAGTTGCCAAATACTGTTTCTATCTTCATGATCTCTCTCTCATCCATTCCCTTCTCTTTACTCACATAGTTACTACTCTGGCTCTAGTCACACTGCCATGATACAATGGAGTCCATTAAATGATGGGTCTGATTCCAAAATTCCAACGCTTTTGATTGTTTTGAAGTGAACAAGGAAATATACTGAGAATTTTTCTTTAAGGAGAGGAAAATAATTGAATAGACAGAAGACATTAAGAAAATCTAGGAAACTCAAAGGGAAGCTGAAAGAGAGATCAAAGAAACAAAAGTTAGAGTGAACTCTGAGAGTGTCCAGAGAGCGAAAACGGGTTTCATTTTATATTGTTTATGATTCATAACGATGGAACCAAAAAAATATGTCAAAACAACTACAATATAGGCACCACTTCTCCAGGACTCAAGTAGCTGCATGCTAATTCATGAGCATATCCTTCAAACCTAGAAATATCTGGAACATAGTTTGTATTCCTTCCTCCATCAGAGCCATTTCAAGTTCCACCTATGCTCTCAACTTCCAGAGGTTCAAAGTTCTACCAATCAATGGATTACTCTCAGCTGTTTTTCCTCCTTTACTTCTCTTAGGCTGGCAGGGGCTTTCCATACTATATTCTGGTTATTTCCTGGCATAGCTGGTTTATTAACTGGGCTATACCAGACCTAGATCACTCCAGATTACTTTCTAGAATGGAGAAGCCATGAAAAAGGGCAAGCCCAGGTGAAGAGATAGTCTCCTCCTAGATTTGTCATTTCTTCAACTCCTCTTTTTTTTCATCTTGTAATGCTAGTATTCCCTGACCCTACCCTTTCTCTTGTTCTTTGTTTCTTTCTGAAGTTGCGTCATTGCTGAAACTTCATGTGTGATCCTCTCTTTTCCCCTTGATTCCTCTAAACATGCTTATTATATCTTATACCCATCAATAGAACAATGCTAATATTATTTTTGGCAAGAATATGGAAAAAGATTTGTTTTAGTGGCCTGAGCATTATAATAGTAACTGTTGAAACAGATGGATATACATGTTTTAAATATATGCATGTATATATGACTATAATGTAGTGCACATGTTATATAAATGTGATCATGTGATTGTTATAAAAGTCATCTAATTTTCATATCTATATAAAATATTAAAAATCTTATCTTTCACAGGAAGTCTTTCTGAACCCCCCTTCTTCCTCATGTCTTTCCTTTATTATTTCCTTATTTATCCAATATATAGCTTGTTTGTACATGTTTGTTTGTTGACTCCCCTAATAAATTTTGAGCTCCTTAAGGGGCAAGGATTGTCTTTAACCTTGTTTTGTAACTGTAGCACTTAGTATAGTGTCTTGTTCATAGTAGGTGCTTATAAATGTTTATAAATTGAAAGATATACACTTTGTGCAATACACTGATGTGTTTTCCTGGATTCAGAGTGTAATTTAAAATCTAAAGTCAGACTATATAATATCTAACTACACAACATATTTTGACAGACATAGTAAAACTGAGAGAGAACCATTTTCATTCTTTTAACAATTAAAGTTCTTTATTATGTGTGATAAATTTGTCTGGCTAACACCAATAAAGCATCACTTGTCTACACATACACTTTTTGTATTATTTATTTATTTTTAAAAGTACTTACTTTTTCTTAGAATTAATAGTAATTACAGTTTCCAAGGCAGAAGAGTGGTAAGGGCTAGGCAATTGGGGTCAAGTGACTTTCCCAGGGTCAAACAGGAATGTCGGAAGCCATATTTGAACCCAGGACCTCCTGTCTCCAGGCTTGACACTTTACCCACTGAGCCATCTAACCACCCCTTGCTTTTGGTAGTGTGGAATAGCTTTGTCTACATACTTTCTTGCTTTTCCCATGCCCACTAACACTCCTGCAAAAGATCATGTAACAAATTACACTTAAACTGATTGCAAACATTTGGTCATTGATTCAGACCAGAATAAAGGAATTAATTGGAGTAAAGCAATAGCCACAGAGCCTCTATTTGCTAGCTTTGAAGGTCCTATGCTTTGGGAAAGCATATATCCTGACACAGAGCAATATCTTTCTAGAAATTTTCAATAAACAAAGAACCATGATAGTTCAATGTCCATTAGGTAAGGTGGTGACTGCAGTATGGGATATGGCAGCTAAAAAGTCATTCTAGTAGAAATAATATCACTCCAGGCACATTTCCTGCCTCAGTGTGACAAGCTAATTTTGATAAATGTTTCAGTTTGGTCTCCACATCCACATAGTAGCAGGAAACCATTACACAAAGTGATAGGTTTTGATTTGATTACTATGCCTTATGACAACTAACTATTATATAATGGTCTTATCAAACCACCTATGTGGAAACAGAAATAAGCATATGAAATGCCATATTAGACAAAATGTGATATAAATCACTGGTCATTAGATAATAGGTTTATAATGCATTGAGTGAACTCACTTCTTTTTATAGCAGAGATGAGAAATATATCCTTTGCCATCTTCCTGTCATCATTCCTTCTCAGAAAGAAGATCCAAGAAGAAATGAAAGTCATTGAGGTTCTTCTATTGAATCTAACTTTTTAAGTCCTTATAGTCTCCGTTCTTTCAGGTGAACCATAGAATGCTAGGATAAGGGACCTTTGGGGCAGGTAGCAGAATGGATGAGTGCCAGACCTAGAATTGTGAGGTCTTGAGTCCAGATCTGACCTCAGATACTTCGTAGCTATATGACCCTCCCCCAATATAAGACACTTAACCTTGTTTGCCTGCCACTTGCCCTCATGCTTTCAAGTTGTTACTAAGATAGAAGCTAAGGAGTTATAAAAAAGGAAACTTTGAGGTTGCCTAGTTTAAACCTCATTTTACAGATAACAAAACTGAAGTCCAGAGAGGCTGAAGATTTGTCCAAGTTACACATTGGTTTATGTGTGCATATGTGTGTAGTTTTCATATGTTTGTGGTATGCATATGTTGGGAAGCTGAGAATATATGTCTGGGCAGAACTAGAGCATAAACCCAGTGTAGGAAAAGGGTACTAGAATAGAAATCAGGAAAGCTCGATTCCAATTGTGTCTCTGCTTCTCAGTGGCTATGAGATATTGCATGAGTTGCTTTACATCGCTTGCCTTCAGCTTCCTCATCTATAAAATTAAAGGGTAGGATTAGATGTTTTCTGAAGTTGTGTTTAACACCAACAATTTATGATTCTCTCAAGTGTAAGAACAGGGGGAATCTATGAACTTAATTTTTTTTGATAAATACATCTTAATGTAATTTCTTTTTAAACTTACATATTTTATTTTGTGCATTTAAAAACATTATTCTGAGAAAGGGTCTCCAGACTGCCCAAAGAGTTCATGATGCAACCAAAATTAAGAAAACCTGGTCTAAGGGATGTAGTCATCTTCCAACTAATCTGAGGGGAAGTAAGGCTGGCTTTGATCCAGTGCCTCCTCTGAGGATAATCACACCTTCATTTGTGACAGTTCACATGTCAGAAGACAAGAAAGTAATTTATCAGCTATGAGAAAGGGAGGGTGGGAAGAGAGAGGAAGGGATGAAATAAGAAAAGTAGCAGTATTAAATATCAGTATGCTTCTTGGACACAGTTATCAAGGCATGTTATTGTATTGATAGGAATGCTCAGGGGTCAGTTCCCTACATAAAGTTTCTTAAAGTCCAGAAGCCTGAATCTTTTACTTTTTTTTTTTTTTTTTTTTTTTTTTTTTTTTTTTTTTTTTTTTTTTATGGCAGGAGAGAGGTAAGGGTAGGCAATGGGGATCAAATGATTTGCCCAGGGTCACACAGCTGGGAAGTGTCTGAGGCCAGATTTACTTTTTTTTTTTATTTGAACGACTGACCAAAGCAAGAAAAAAATTATTTAACTCAGTTTTATTTCCCCCAAATGGTTTTATCATTTATATGAGATTCAAGAACCTGCATTTATAACACGGCCACTAGTTAACATCCAAAAAATCAACATAAAAGTTCTCCACTAGTAGGATGCTCTGCTTTTACTTTTTTAATTAAGCACTGTCATAGTGCACAGAGAATTTCCTTTTTTTTTTTTTTTTTTTTTTACAATTTTTTTTTTATTTTAAACCCTTAACTTCTGTGTATTGACTTTATAGGTGGAAGATTGGTAAGGGTAGGCAATTGGGGTCAAGTGACTTGCCCAGGGTCACACAGCTGGGAAGTGGCTGAGGCCGGATTTGAACCTAGGACCTCCCGTCTCTAGGCCTGGCTCTCAATCCACTGAGCTACCCCAGCTGCCCCGAGAATTTCCTTTTGATTATCTTCATGTCTTATGCCTTGAAGCCTTTACTAGGCTCTTTATAGAGAAATTATGATGTCTGGATTTTAACCAATAAAGAATGGGAGGCCATTTCCTTGAGAATAACCTTGTTTATTAATGGAGGATGCAATCCTATTAACAAAGAATGGATCTTTCACTAGCCTCCTAAGCAAAAAGAACCCAAGTGAGCTATAACTGTCTCCTTTAAAAGTATGCATTTTTGTTTTTTGACAAATTAGACCTCCCCTAGAAGTCCCTATTGGTGAGTATTCTCCTTATTTTTAAGCTCTTTCTGCATAAACTAGTCCTCTCCTCCACCAGAATCACCCATCTACCCATACACCCATATACACACAAACACACCATAGCATGAAGGGTGAGTTACAGTTGATTATACAAAAATAGATAGTGTAATTGGAATTTTATACAAGGTGTCTCAAATATCTTAGTGTAGAACCAAGCTATTAACTTATTTAAATTATTGTTAATATTTAACTTGTTAAACTCTACAAAGGCTGAAAAAAGCAATAAGATTTTTGGGATACCTCATATATGTAGGCATATTCTAATAATAATCTACGGATTCTTTCTGGTTTCTAAATTCACTTTGGAGAGGCAATATGGCATAGTTGATAGTGGATCATTAGACTGAGTCATTCCCACATGGGTTCATTCAAGTCCTGCCTCTAACACAGTGATGGTGAACCTTTTAGAGACCAAGTGCCCAAACTGCATCCTCATGATCCATGTGAGCTGCTGCTTTACCCCAGACAGAGGAAGGAGGAAGCACTCCCATTGGACTGCCGGGCAGAAGGGTGGATGATGTGAAAAATGTCCTCAGGTACAATGGGGAGGGGGGAGGGAGAAGCCCTCTCTGGCACACATACCATAGGTTTGCCAACATGACTCTAATACATACTAAGTAACTCTGGTTAAATTCCTTAATCTCATATACATTGGCTAAATCTCTTAACCTCTCAGGCAAATCTCCAATTAGTTGCAGAAGAATTGCTGGAAGGTATTTTTGCTGCCTTCTACCAATTGCTGAATTGGTAGAAAGTATTTTCTTCCTGGGAATTCTGTACCCCAGTGTGTAAGGATGGGGGATGGGACAAAAAGAGCCAGAAGAAGGCTGTTGGGGACAGTTGGGGACAGTTAAGACTGGAGGGGAATTCTGGATAATTCTCTGGGAGAGAAAAGAGGAAGAAAGGACTTCCGGCAGAGGACTAGAGAGAGGGAGGAGGAGAACTTCTCAGCTCAAATCCAGTCCTGAGGGCTTCCTGAGGATCTTTCTTTGGACATTGAAACCTTGATTTCCTGGTCAAAGGCATCCCATCGCTTCTCATCCAGCAAGACTTTAGTCTGCTAAGTTTCTGGACTCCATTTTGGGAGCGATTCTCTTAGGCTCCTTCCCCCTTTACCCAGCCTTGCTGAGAGAACCTGTCAGGTCTAACTTACAATTAAAGAAAAGGATAGAAATAGAAACAGAAGGAGGTGTCAAGGCAGGAGACGCTTAGGAGTGGGAACCCCAAAGATTCCCACCCGAGTGATGGACCCCACAGAAATAGAGAAGAGGGCACCCCCAAATTCCTCTGCCCTTTACCCCTTTCCCCAATCCCTGAATTGTGATCTAAAAAAGCCATTCATTAGTCAGATAGTGTTCCAGAGTGCCTGAGAGACGAGGGGGAGGGGAATCACAGCTTGGTCTGGCTGCCTCCATCTTGGAGTCAGACCCTCTGCTGTGAAGCTGACTGACCTTGGGGGAGGCTTGCATGAACCTAGCCCTCATTCAGAATTTGTTTGGGGTTCCCCATACTTCATCTTAAAGGGAAACTTTGCCTCCAAATCCTGTGGGGTGGCACGACCATCCAGGTCACCCAGATTGGGGTTGATACCCCCTCAAAGTCTCCCAGTGCATATTCAGCAGGAGGGGAGAGCTAGAAGAGAGTCTCACCCTCATAGACTTTCTCTCTCTCCCCTCTATCATAACATTGGTGTCTGGCTCTATTTATTCTTAAAAGTGAAATCTAGGATATGGAAAAAAAATCTACACCAAAAACTCAATAGTCAGTCAATTAACCAGCATTTACTAAGTACCAGGCACATAGAAGAAAACATCAAGTCATTCACTGCATCCTGGGGTGTATCACTAATTGCACTGACTTTTGTTTTGCCACTGGACTTTGTTGACCTTGGTAGAGAGAATGAGGCTGGCAGCTTTGTGCAGTTCTACCTCACTTAAATCCAATTCACATGCGAGTCAAGACATCTCGTGATGTCATTGGTTGTCTTAAAAACGGACAAAATATCCGCCTGATGTTTTGATTAGGGTTGAGGACTGGAAGAAAGATGAAGGTATAGGCTCAAGAGCAGTGAAACAGCCACAGTCCTAAGTTACCTGTCACACCAGTCACCTGTTCATGTTAAATCAGTATGGTGTATTTCCATAAGTTAGGTATATGTCCTCAGGCAAATCATTTAGCTTGTCTGGAACGATTTTCTTAATGTGAGAAATGTTTTGAGAGGTTTGGCCTACCTGATCTTTAAGTTACCCTCCAAATTTAATGTTGTATAATTCTATTTTCAGTTATAATAGTTTCTCTTTCCTCTTTCCTTTTCTTCTTTTCTTTCTTCTTTTCTTCGTTTCTCTTCCTTCATTTCCCTCCCTCCCTCCCTCCCTTCTTCCCTTCCTTCTTTCCTTCCTTCTTTCCTTCCTTCCTTCCTTCCTTCCTTCCTTCCTTCCTTCCTTCCTTCCTTCCTTCCTTCCTTCCTTCCTTCCTTC
>NC_058132.1:357223264-357318437 GCF_016433145.1 Gracilinanus agilis
TTTCTTTCTTTCTTTCTTTCTTTCTTTCTTTCTTTCTTTCTTTCTTTCTTTCTTTCTTTCTTTCTTTCTTTCTTTCTCTCCCTCCCTTTCTTTGTTTCTTTGTTTCTTTGTTTTTTGTTTCTTCCTTCCTCCTTCCCTTCCTTCCTTCCTTCATTTCATAATATCATTTAAAAAATACCCTTACCTTCTGTCTTAGAATAGATACTATATATCATTCCCAAAGCAAAATAATGATAAAGTCTGGGCAATTGGAGCTAAGTGACTTGCCTAGGGTTACCCAGCTAGGAAGTATCTGAGGTCAGGTTTGAACCTATGACCTCCTATCTGAAGGTGTGACTCTGTCCACTGAACCATCTAGCTGTTCCTTCAGTATCAATTCTTTTTTTTTCCCTTTTAAAACCCTTACCTTCCATCTTGGAGTCAAGGCAGAAGAGTAGTAAGGGTAGGCAATGGGGGTCAAGTGACTTGCCCAGGGTCATACAGCTGGGAAGTGTCTGAGGCAAGATTTGAACCTAGGACCTCCCATCTCTAGGCCTGGCTCTCAATCCACTGAACGACCCAGCTGCCCCCAGTATCTATTCTTAGACAGAAGAGTGAAAAAGGCTAGGCAATCAGGTTAAGTTACTTGCCTAGAGTCTCACAACTAGGAATTGTCTAACATCAGTTTGAGCCTACATCCTCCCAACTGCAGGCCTGGTGCTATATCTACTGTGCTGCCTAGCTACTCCTACAGTAGTTCTTTCAACTTAAGCAATCTTTGGAGGACCTCTGTTCTCAATCCTTCATTTTACAAGAGAGAAAACAGATACTTTACAAAAGAAGTTACTTGCCCAAGGTCATTCATCAAGCTGGTGGCCTAGCTGGAGTTAGGCCCCAAGTCAATTGAAATCCCAATTCTGTACTGTTTCTAATATCAATATAACTTATATAACAGTACTCTACACAACATTATTTTACAGTATCATTAACAGATTATAACTGAAGACTTCTTTAGCCAGTAAACATTATAACTGCTCTTAAACTGAATAAACAAGAGATGATCCTCGTTTAGAGGACAATCTCATTTACAAAACTGTAAAGAGGATGAAAACCTTTATTAGCACACAAAATAATAAAATAAAAAGAAAACCACCACCACCACCACCAACAACAACAAAATTTTTGAAAAGAAAATGAATCTGTGGAGCTAATCAGCTCCTCCAAGTCCAGCTAATGCAAATTACCCCAATAGTGTGTTAAGGGTGATGTTAAAGTCCCCTTCAGACTTTTGCTTAGTTATTGTTAACATGTGGAAGGAATTTGGATGAGTAGGTAGAAAGATCTTGCTGCCTGGGCTCAGCTGTGCCTCTGTCTTTTCTCCTTTCCACTCATTTACTCTGGAGAATTGGGAGAGGTTTGGGATTGGAAAAATGGGAAACAGTCTGGTAGTTTTTCATCAAATGATCATTAAACGTATCTAGCATTTGTTTTGAGATATTCCATTGAGAAGGAGGAGGAAGAGTCAAAGCGAATGCTCACCATGAGATAGAATAAAATTGGTCATGGAGACCTCAAGCCTGATGACCTGGAAGTTTAGTTCAAAGTAAAGAATAAATATAAAGACATTATCTATCTGGAATGATCCTGCCTTTTGTCTAAAAAACTTGATGCTTAGGGATGAGAATCTCTTGTTGGAGATTCATACATCTGCATGTGGAAAGAATGGTGCTATGGCACTAACAGGCTAATACTGTACTAGTCAGTCCAAGGAAAAGCTGGATGCTTATGTAAAAGAACTGGCATAAAAAGTTTCTGGCTTTGAACTTAGAGAGCATGGGAGTACCTATTTGTCTTATAAGAAAGAGAGAGGGGGCCATCTAGGTGGCTCAGTGGATTGAGAGTCAGGCCTAGACATGGGAGGTACTGAGTTCAACTTATCCCCCATTGCCTAGTCCTTAGCACTCTTCTGCCTTGGAACCAATACATGATATTAATCCTAAAACAGAAGGTAAAGGTTTTAAAAAAAGAGAAATAGCTAATACTTTCTATCCAAACTATAGACTGGACACATATCAGTCAATTAAACCATCTAGCACAGAATACACAAAGAGTAAACAAGTTTGTGTTAGAAACTAGGGTTTCACTATATGTACATCTCTCTGTCTATCATCAATCAATCAATCAATCTATCTATCTATCTATCTATCTATCTATCTATCTATCTATCTATCTATCTATCTATCTATCTATCCATCCATCTATCTATCCATCTATCTATCTATATTTTTATCTTTAGTTAATCCATAGCAGCTCTTTTTGTGGTGGCAAGAAATTGGAAACTGAAGGGATGCCCACCATTTGGGATATGACTGAACAAGTTGTGGTATATGATTGTGATACTGTAAGAAATGAATGAGCAGGATGGTTCCAGAAAAACATGGCAAAACTTGGATGAACTGATGCAAAATGAATTAAGCAGAATCACGGAACACTGCAAATAGTAACAGCAATATTGTAACCACAATCAACTGGGAAAGACTTAGCTTTGCTGATCAATACAATGATCCATGTGACTTATAAAGGGCTCCTGATGAAAAATGAAAAAAAAGAGAGAATTGATGAACTCTGAGTGCAGACTGAAGCATTTTCCCATTATTTTTCTTATTTGTTTTTCTTTCATAACTTGGCTAATGAAATATATTTTACATGACTTCATATAATGAATATCATATTTCTTGCCTTCTCAATGGGTAAGAGAAGGTGGTAAGAAGGGAAAAAAATTAGAAATAAAAATAAAAAAGAAATGAGAGGTCTAGAGCAGCATCTGGCAGGCACTATGTATCTACTAGAGACTAGTTGGAGTGCTACAAAACACCAAAAGTCATTAACATCCCTGAAGTTTCAAATTGCCCATTCATTGGTATGTTCTGGACATATGTATTACCAACACGTGTACTAGCTGGCTACATGTGTTCTTTATTTATGTTCCCTTTCTTTTTTCTTACTGATTGTTGTTGTTCAGTCATTCCAGTCATGTCCAATTCTTAATGACCCTATTTGAGCTCTGTTCAACTCTTTGTGACCCCATTTGGGGTTTCCTTGGCAAAGACAGTGTAGTGGTTTAATATTTCCTTACCCAGTTCGTGTTATGGATGAGGAAACAGAGGCAGAGTTAAGTGACTTGTCCAGGATCAAAAAATCAGTAACTATCTGAGGCTTGATTGAACTCAGGGTCTTTCTGACTCCAGGCCCAGTATTGGGCCATTTAGCTGCTATCAATCAATCAAGAATGGTCTATTACTTCACCTATCAGGATCTAAACAACTAAGCACCATGCTAGGTAACAGTGATAACAATGACAAAAACAAACAAACAAACAAAAAGTTGATGCCCTGTAGGGAGCTTATTTTGTCAAGGGAGCCAATCTATTAAATATAGAGGAATGCAAAAAATAGATACAGAGTGAATTCTATGTGATTTCTATGTGATATATGTGAATTTCTATGTGATATATGTGAATTCTATGTGATATATAGTGATACATGAGCTATGTCTGTAAGGAGACTAGAGATTCTAAGAGGGAGGGAAGGGGTGAGGGAGTTCACTCCAGCAAAGACATGGAGATGGATGGAATGTGTGTAAGGAAGACTAAGTAAGCCAGCATGGATGGATCAAGTGTATGGAATAGAGTAATGTGTAAGAAGACTAGTGTGTGTATACCTGTGTGTGTTTGTGTGTGTATGTGTGTGTGTGTGTGTGTGTGTGTGTGTGTGAGAGAGAGAGAGAGAGAGAGAGAGAATGAGAGAGAAAATGAGAGAGAGAAAGAGAGAGATGGAGAGACAGAGAAAGACAGAGAGAGAAAGTGTGTATGTGAATGTATGTATTGGGAGGAACAATCAGTGCAAAGTCATGGAAATAAGAAATTAAGTGCTGTTATGATGGTGAATAAGAAGGCCAATTTGGCAGCATAAGGAATATGAAGAGGAATAATGTATATAAAGTCTAAAAAAGTATATTAGAACTAAATTATGAAGGGAAATAAATGTCCAACAAAGGAATTTAGACTTAATCTAGCCAATAAGTAACCCCTTGAATTTATTGAAAAAGTGAATGACATGGTCAGGCATGCACATCAGGAAAATCAGTCTGTGATTATTGAAGATGCATTAGAGGTGGGGAGGGCCCTGAGGCAGGGAGGCCAATATACAGGCTATTGTCATAGTTTACATGAGCCTGAAATAGGATGGTGTCTGTGTGGGTGGATGAAAGGGGAGAGATTCATGAAGTTTGAAATAATAAGATTCAGTGTCAACAAATTAGATATAAGGGATTGAATGGGACTAAAAAATCACCAAACCCTGCTGGAAAGTCTCAAAACCCCACAGTAATATAATCTGGCCAATAATCAGAGCTGAGAATTACATGGCTAGCAGTTTTGCTGAGGCAGCCTTAACTCCTCTCAGCATTGGTTTACTTATTATTGTTATACTGCTTATTATACATGTGTAAGTATTGTTCCTATTAAGCTAATTGTCCCTTGTAATGTTCTGCCTAATGTCATGTTGCTACAGAACAAATTAATGTTGTTAGATAGGATATGCCTGTACACTACACCATTTCTCTCACTTTGTATACATTTGAAAAATACATGAATAAAACAAGCTACCTGACAGTTCTTACATAATGTGGTATGTACATACATCTGGACAGTAAATAGGAACTGTAACCAGGAAATCAAATCACAAAAGTAATCAGCCAGAAGATGGAAGGCAGGGGCAGGGTGGGAATAGTACTTCTAGTGATATTTGAGGTATATATTTATCACAGTGGATGGAACACTGGCCTAGAGTTGGGGTGACAGGAGGTTAAATGCAGCCCCAGAGGTTTACTAGCTATGTGACCCTGAACAATTCATTTAACTTCTATTTGCCTCAGTTTCCTCAACTATAAAATGATAATAATAATACCTGGTCCTACTTATTTCCCTTTGTATCCCTTCTTATAAATCTTTCCAAGTTGTTGTTGTTGTTGTTGTGTGTGTGTGTGTGTGTGTGTGTGTGTGCGTGTGTGTGTGTGTGTGTGTGTGATTATCTTGTTATTTCTTGTGGCACAGTAGAAGCATTTTATCACAACTTGTTCATCCCTTCTCCAACTGATGGACATCTCTTCAATTTCCAATTCTTTGCTACCACAAAGAGAGCTGCTGTAAATACTTTAGAACATATAGATTCTTTTCCTTTTTCCTTGATCACTTTAGGAAATAAACCTAATAGAAATATTGTTAGGTAAAAAGATATAAAAGTTTTATAACTCTTTGGGTATGGTTACATATTGTTCTCCAAAATGGTTGGATCAATTCACAGTTTCACCAATAATGTATTAATGACTCTATTTTTCTACATCCCTTTCAATATTTGTCATTTTGTACTTTTATAATTTTAGTCAATCTGACAGGTGTGTACCACCTATATCATAATACTCATCTTTTTGGGGAGGGGTCAGAAGGGAAAAACAAAGAATGAGGTATAGATTTTTGGATATAGCTAATGTGAAAATTTGTTCCTCTTGGATAAACATATTTGTTATAATTTATCACATATTCATAACAATTCACATGTATATTATTATATATGTTATACATATTATATTATGTATATATAATATGTTGTGTATAAAATACACTTATATATAGTATGTGATATATTATGTATGCTATATACATAATGTATATTATGCATATTACAAATATTATAGTATATTCATGATATAATGTACTATATATGCTATAAAATAATATATTTCACGTTACATATATATATATGTTCATATATATATATATATAAATCCTACCTCAAAAGAAAAAAATATAAATCATATATCAAAAGAAACCTTGCACTAAGGATTTGTTTGAGTTCATGAAGTCACTCAAATAAAATCCAAGCTCTGAAAAAAAATAAAGCAAATTGCAAATTAAAAAAAGAAAAGTAAGACGGGCAGCTAGGTGGCTCAGTGGATAAAGAGACAGGTCTAGAGACAAGCGGTCCTGGATTCAAATGTGACTTCGGATATTTCCTAGCTGTGTGCTCCTGAGCAAGTCATGTAATCCCAGTTGCCTAGCCCTTATTGCTCTTTCTGCCATGGAACCAATACATAGTATTGAGTCTAAGATGGAAGGTAAGTGTCCATACATCTCCTTCCACAAGTCTTGGTGCTGGAGCAGCAGCCAATGAAGGCAGCAATGGATTGTTGAAGCATCTCTCTCAGATATGGAGACAACGAAGGACCCAAGAGAGCAGGAAGGGAACTGGGATATGAAGTTTGGTGATGTAACTGGAAGAATCTTAAGTGGGGTGAATTACCCCATAGGACCCCAAGAGAGGAACAGTTAAGAGTAGTTAAGAATATGGGTATATAAGCAGCACCCTGAGCTGAGTGACTTTCATTCTTTCCTGGGATGGGGTGCTGGGTGGAGGAGGGAAGCGGAATAATTATTATCACTACTGCTTTCTGAGGTCTAGCATAACTCTGACCAGCAGTGCTTGGTGGAATTCAGCCTTTACCCATACTGATTTCCTATAAGACTGTCACACTGACCCTGATTTCATTACTGCTGAAATCAGCTAGCGGCAATTTCAACCTGAACTTCAATATCTTTGGATCTCCAATCAAGATCATCTTTAAACCATCTTGCTTTAGCATTTGATTAGCTTGTGAGGAAGTGAGAGAAACAAGTTCCTGGTGTGGGGCTTCTGCCCCATTAGGGGAGAAGTCATCCTGTCAGCAACTAAGAGCTTTAGACAGATTTGGCCTTACCCTATTTCCTATTATTATGTATCAACCCTTTCCCTTCAAGATCATTAAATCCTTATTTTAAGTAAGGCAGTTGGTGTGAGATCTTCTGAGATAAACTACATTAGCCTAATACATATGTTACCAAAGCCATCCTCCATCTTGCCAGTCTCTGGGACAGGTGAGATCTCGAAAGATAGGAATCAGCTTTGAAGACATCCTGAGCCAATTTCTCATTCTTGTTTAGGGGATAAACCTCAAACAGCTAAAGTCATCAATTTCCTGTGAAGTTATTCCCTTTTAATATCAAGTTCAGCCCTGAAAAGCTTATCAGATAAGCAGCCATTACTGTTCCCAAATCATTTCAGTTAGATCAGCTCCCAGAGTCCTAAATTGCCAAAGGGAGGGGGAGTTGGTGTTCCATCTACTAGCTTCCCATTCCCCACCTGAGGCTTAAGTTTTCAGTCAGAGCTCTGGACCTACAAACTGCATTCTTACAGTGAGCATTGTGACCCATTATGAATTATAGTAAAGTGTGAATAGAAGGTATCTTATTTGTAGTGTAGAAAGCATTCCCACAACCACACCCCAAAAAAATAAAGAGATTAAAATGTGGAACCAACAGACTGAAAGAGACTATCTGACTTTGGTGCCACTGGTGCTGATTTTTGCACTTTTTCCCTTGTAGTCTCATCCTGGGGTCATTGATGATGTGATACCATAGCCAGTCTCCTAGTGCTTACCTGAATTTTATCAATTTGAGCTTGCTCCTGATTCAGGCTCCCAGAGGCAGGGTGTTTTGAGTAGAGTGGGGTGCCTCAGACAACCTAAAGCCTGTAGCCCTTAATCATATGATTACTTTTAGGATTATTATTACTAGATCAAGCAACAAACACCAGAATAAACTTCTTATAGCAATTTATTCTTTGGGAGAAAGTTGGCTGATTTGTTAAAGCCAAATTAATTCTTTAAGACCTTGAAGATGATGGCATGAATAACAAGGTCTATATGTCCAAAAGTACCATGGCAGCCCAAAAATGCTAACAAAATTCCCAAAACTCATGTAGCTTCGTAGTCAATAGTCTGAGAATAGACAGGAACAAGCTTCATACATAAATACTTCATTGATTTGAATTTATCATAGGTCATCAGTTTAAAAATTTCTTAAAGCTAGTTCTTTCTTTTTGGTTTTCACCTGGTGACAAAATCTTCTTCAAGGTCAGGTGATGGAGTATAATAGTTTTCACTACAGTATTATGCAAGAGGTCCCCAAAGGGTCATTTTTATGGTTATAGATTTATGAAAATAATTTAAAGCTATTAAAATAATAGCTAATATTTACATAACAGTGTAAAGTTTGAAAACAGCTTTATAAATATTGTCTAATTTGGTTATTTGTTTTTTTATTTTAGGTACTGGTAAAAAGTAAGGCTAGGGAGCTCCCTTTATTCAACCATTATGATAGTGTGAGAAAGTAGGAAGGAACAACCAATCATCCCAATCCAGTTTCTTTTTTAATTTTTTTAAAATTTAGAATATTTTCCCACGGTTACATGATTCATGATCCCCCTCCCCACACTCTTTCTTCCCCACTCCTGAATCCAACAAGCAGGTTGGATTATACATGTATCATTATTCCCAATCTAGTTTTATAGGAAGAATCCATGATATGGTGAATATCAGGTTGATTTTGGAATTGAGTCAAGTTCTACTTCTGATACATAGTTGTCCTGGGAAAATTATTGAATCTTTCATTGACTTGCATCGCTAAGACTCAGAGCTAATCCACATGAGTAGAAGTTTATTTATTTATTTATTAATCAGCATCTCATTATATCAATGCAGCCACAAGTCCTATGTCATCTATTTTTGTAGCCATTTGTAGGGCTTAATTAAAACAATTTTCAATGTCCCTTTGGAAATGCCCTCAGCTATGAAATCATATTCATTATATGATCTCTGAGGTTATTTCTAGCTTGAAAATACTTTTAGCCATTCTATGATCTAGAGGTGGACTAGATTTTAGAGCTCACCTAGTCATTACCCCCATTTTGCAGGTAAATAAACTGAGACTCAGAGGTTATTGAGTATCAGAGGTTTGGCAATTTTTCTCAAGGTCATACAAAAAGTAAATAGAGAACATGGAATTCAGACTCAAATTCTATGACTCCATATTCAAATTTTCTTTCTAGTGTACCATTCTCCAGTTGTAAATTCTGGTTTTGGAAAGATTCAGGGGAAGAGTGAAGGTGATTGTGCACACTTATAGGTAATTTGATGACAACTAAGGAATCTCACATTCCTGACCTGACATATAAAGGATGGTATCATCCTTCCCATGTTTTGTTCTTTAATAGATTTACCCACATGTCCCTATCCACCCCTAAAATTTCCAATTTTGGAAATTCCACTAAGACCAAAACCTTTCAGAAATAAAAGAAAAAATGCAAAACATTATCTGTCTTAAAAATCAATACTGTGTATATTGGTTCTAAGGCAGAAGAGTGGTAAGGGCTAAGCAATGGGAGTTAAGTGACTTGTCCAGCGTCACAAAGCTGAGAAGTGTCTGAGTTCATATTTGAACCCAGGATCTTCCATCTCTAAGCCTGATTCTC
Source organism: Gracilinanus agilis (assembly GCF_016433145.1). Lineage (NCBI taxonomy): Eukaryota > Metazoa > Chordata > Mammalia > Didelphimorphia > Didelphidae > Gracilinanus > Gracilinanus agilis. The sequence goes on from NC_058132.1 coordinate 357,232,648, forward strand.
AATCCACTGAGCCACCTATCTATCCCTCAGAATTTTAAAAATTAAAATAATTGCAAATTGTTCATGTCTAAAAGTTTTTTTTAGAAACCACTAACAATATTTCCTTTTATAAAATAAAATTTACAAATATTTATGAAATAAAATAAAATAAACCAACCTTGATAGAATTAAAATGCTTCTCTCACACCCAGAGGTGATATAGCATACTAATTACTAATGCCTGATTATTGTTAGGAGGGATGATAGCTCATGAAATTCCCCAGCGAGGGAATTTATAAATAAACAATTCCCAGGGCTTTTAAAGTTCATTTACAAACATTTCTTTTTCTTTATCAAACAGACACTTCTTCGTTTAAGTTCTTCACTATTCTTTCAGGTCATCAAAAAGAAGTTTTTTCTTGCTTTGCAATCTTAAATATGTTACCTTCAAATAATAATACTGGATCCATTAATGGCTGGTTTCTTCCCTTTCTTTTTTCTCCCTGTCTTCTGTAATCTTGAAATGTTGCTTTCAAACATATCCACTCTAACCACATGCAGACTCGAATCACCATTGCTTACTAATGTCTTCTGAGCTCTTGCAAAGTAAATCTGACATCACTGAGTAAAGCTAATCTATATTTTGTAATTGTATGAAAATCAAAGCATCTTTGCTACTTACTGGAAATGCAAGAGTGAACAGTTGAATGATTAGCTAACCTAAGCTCATGGTTAGGCATCAGTAGATGGTTTCATTTTCCTGTTAATTATTCACTAACTGAACGAATCAGCAAGACACAAAGATATAGACAGCTTTAGCCACAGAAAAAATGAAACATACCTTTGAAGGGCAAGATAAGATTGTTGTTCAGTCTTTTCAGTCATGTCTGATTCTTGGTGACTCCATTTTTGGTTTTCTTCACAAAGATACTATAATGTTTTGCCATTTCCTTCTCAAGTTCATTTTACAGATGAAGAAACTGAGGCAAACAGGATGAATGACTTGCTTAGGATCACACAGCTAGTAAGCGTTTAAGGTTGTATTTGAATTCAGGTCTTTCGGATTCCAGCTCTGGAGCTCTCACCACTCCTGGTATGTGTGTTAATTGAAGAATATGCCCCAGAAAGTAATTTGGCAATCTTTGAGAAAATTTCAGTAGAACTGTGAAAACAGAAATAAGCCTGAGAAGGCTTAAATACAAAGAGGGCAGTAAGGAAATTGTTGTTTAGTTATTTCGATTGTGCACCACTCTTCATTACCCCATGTGGGCTTTTCTTGGCAAAGATACTAGAGTGATTTGCCATTTCCTTCTCTATCTCTTTCCAGATGAGGAAACTGAGACAAACAGGTTGAAATGACTTACCCAGGATCAGATAGCTAGTAAGTATCTGAGAATGGATTGATCTCAATTTTTCCTTACTCCAAGCCTGACACACTATCTACTGTGCTAGTAGTAGTAGCCTTACTAAGCTAACTGAAGAGCTTAAAGTCTTTTATTTGTTTTGCCAGTAAATATATCACAGGTACAAAATAAGACTATTGAATTGTCCAATATATGGAAGAAGCCATCAGTGAAACTGGAAATTAATTCAAGGTTTCTCAACTATTGGCTATATTAATCATTCAATTGACAAGCATTTATTAAGCACCTAATATATGCCAGAGGATAAAAATACAAAGAATGAAAGTGAAGTGTATGGAAGAAGCAGAGAATTATTCTTACAGTGGTAAACTAGATTATTGTAAATACAGGGTGTTTCAAAAATCTTGGTGCAGTTTTAAGACCATAAGGCTGTTAGAGATTAAAGTTGTGCCAAGATTTTTGAGTCAGCGTCTCTGGTGGTTTTATCCCTCTCTTGTCACCATCACCAGAAAAAATCTCCAAGTGAGTATAAAAAGCAGGATTATACATACAATGATATTGTGAAAAGAGAACTGGGTTTTTGAGTTGGAAGATTCGAGGCTGAGTCCTCTGCTACTTAGGAGCTGTCAAAGAAATCTTCTGAGATTCAATTTCTTCATCTACAAAGTGGGAATAATCATACTTGCACTACCCTCCTTGTGACTACTTTGTGAAGATAAAAGAAATAATGAATGCAAAGATCTCAGTAAACTATGAAGTGCTATATTAGTGGGAGTTATTGAGATAATACATGTAAAATACTTTGCAAATCTTCAAGTGGGATATAAGCATCAGCTATTATGTTTGTCTCATCCTCATCTTTTTGGTAGCATTTTGTTGGTAATGGTTCTGGGACAAACCACTAACTCATTATTCTTTTATGTTTAGTGAGCTGAGGACCATTGAGGAGGTGGATAAAATGATGACTTTTTGTAATTTAGTAAAAGTATTTAAAATATAAGCTCATCATTTGTAGGCTCATGGAAAGCATCCTCCATGCAATTCTTATGGTATGTAGGATAATGGAAGGCTATACACCACAAACTATTTCCACATGGTTTTGATTTCATCTGCTATTTCTCAATATTTTGCAGACTTTTTAGGTTTTGAAAGGCAGGACTGCCTTGAAGGAGGTTCAACCTTAGACCCTATATGAAAAATGTTTGGGGTTTAAGCTACCCCATGTTGGGAGAACTCATATTGGTACTATAAAAGAATATGGGACATCTTATTCTGAGCTGTACCTATATCTATAGCAGGTCTCAAAGATGTATAATATCTGGAATAATGTTGGGGCACTGGTAAGGGAAGTTAGAAAGCCAAATATCCTATTTGGGGAAAGGATTGCCTCTTGGAGTTGACTTGTTTGACTTGTTTGTCTACTTGATACTTATTTTACTGTTTCTCTTTGGTTGAATGCCAGGTGAAAGCAGCTGGCTTCTGTTTAGGGACCAAGATATATGCAAAATATACTAGAATCACAGTGGTGGGGAGGGAGAATGGTTAAAGACATGATCACACTGTGAGGGGCATACTTGCTTTATAATGGAACAATAGATTCAAAGCATCCACTTCAATTTACTCTCATTCCAGAACATAGAGTAGAATGGTGGAAGGTATTTCTGGAAAAAAAATATTTGAGTTTGTTTCTTTCTCTGTCTTTCTCAACTGCATATAGTTTTGTAAGTTAAATATGCGTGTGATGTAATTCCACGATAGTGCCATTTATCAAACTCAGTTGGAAGGATATATATCATCAACAAAATTTATATTAGTGTGATTATAATGCCAAGATAATCAGCACTATTAATGTTTAAAAATACCTCTGCTTCTAAGGAGCTTTGTCTTTCTTCAATATTAATTCAGGAGCAATACTCGTCATAGAGATTTTCTTGATCCTTCTCCATTCCTGCTTTCTTCACCAAATTACCTCATATTTACTTTTCTATGGATATATTCTATTCTCCAGTAGGCAATGAGCCCCCTGAGGACAAGGATAGTTTTTAGTACAGTGCCTTATACATATAATAGGGAGCAGACCTGTGATTGCTTTGGCATAAGAAGCTCCCACATGAGAAAACTCCCTCTACCATTGTGGACTGACACTCTCTGAAACTTATAGACTTATAGATGATAAATGTTGAAATGAATATGAAATTAAATCATTCACTAAGACATCATGTGTACTACTTAACATTTCCTTCAGTGACATAAAAGGATTCATGACATGCCTATCATATTTACAAATAACATAAAGCTATGAGGAATAGTTAATATATTGAATAACATAATCAGTATCTAAAAAAATCTTAACAGGCTAGATAGAGCATTGAACTGAATCTAATAAGATGAAATTGAATAGGGACAAATGTAAAGTGCTCCACTTGCTTTCAAAAAATCAAATTCATTGGGATAGATTTGGGGAAGCAGTATACCTTTGTATCCCTTAGCAATAAATTTAACAACTATTTTCCTGTTTGTATAATGAGGGGATCAGACAAAATGGCTTCATAAATCCCTTCAAGTTTTGGATCTATGATCTTATTTCTATAATTCTATGTTTTTGGATTTTACTGGCATTCAAGATCAATATAGGTCAGCAATATAATATGACAGCCAATAGCACCAGTGAATTCTTGGGCTATATTAAGGTATTTATGGATAGATTCCAGACAAAAGTGGGTGATAGTTGCTCTGTACTCTTCTCTATAGGAAAACTACAGAAATATTGTTTTCAGTTTTGGGTACCACAGTTTTAAGGACTTTGATAAACTGGAGGTCATCCAAAGGAGGGTAATCAGTAAGGTAAAGAACCTTGCGTCTATATCATATGAGGATAAGTTGAAGGAAGAGATGAAGTAAGGAAGTGGAGAAAAGAATAAGAAGATATATAAGAAAATAAGACCAAGGTGGAGCATGATTGCTCTTTTCTAGTATTTGAAAGACTCATATGGAAGAAAAGTTATACTTATTCTGTTGGTTTCAGAGGGAATAATCAAGAGAAGAGAGTCAAAACTCCTGGAAAGGAAATTTAGGCTTAATGTCAGGAAAACCTTCCTAATAATAAGAGTTGTCCAGATGTAGAATGGCCCAACTTTGGATTTGCTGGGTTCTTTTCCTTCAAGGTCTTCAAAGATGGCTGACTACTTGTCAAGTATGTTATAGTCCTTTTTAAGTGTGTGTTGGTATAAGAAAACCCACCAGAATCCTATTAACACAAATTCTTTGATCCTATGATTCTGCCCTCATTTGCTCTCGAAGACCACGAGTCCTTTTGTCCTGCTTTTGCAGTTGAAATCTCTCATGTATTTTTAAAACCCTTATCTCCTGCCTTGGAAGTTCCAAGGCAGAAGAGTGTCAAATGTTAGGCATTTGGGATTAACTGATTTGCCCAGGTCCATAAAGCTAAGACAGTCTGAGGCCAGATTTGAATCTAGGTCCCCTTGACTGCAGGCCTGACACTCTATCCAATGAACCTTCTAACTGTCCCTATATATTTTGTTAAGCCCAATTATAATATAAGTTCCTTAAGATCAAGTACTGTATTGCTTCTCAATATGTATCCCTAGTGCTTAGCTGGTTGCTTTGAGCATAGCACTTAATAAAGACATTTTGTTCATTGCCATTTATTCATATTCAATGCATATGCTAACATTTCATTCAAATAAATAGTATTTTCTGGGGGAGACAATACCTTTTGTAGTATTTCTCCTACCTGGCTCACCAGATGTTATAGGGGATTTGGAAGGGAGGTAATATGGGATTAGGTAGAATGTAATATGAGGCTGAAGCTAGGGATAATAACTGGTAGGATCAGGGAATAAGACACAGCAAGGGATCCAAGGCTGAAGGTAATCAAGTGAATAGACTAGGTAGTAGGGAAGTTAAGACAATATAGTGGATGAGGAAGGTTCAATGATGAAGGATGGCAGTTGAGGTGGTAGGAGAAATAAGGGAATGTCTGAGTTCAGGGAGAATAACACTGAGGTAACATGGATTGCCAGGGAGAGGATGAACTAATCTAAACAGGCAGACAGCAGTAGGGAATACAGACTAGAACTTAGGCTAAAGACAAACACTGAAGGGAAATAGACTGATTGAAATTAACTACAGGCTTTAGTTAATATCACAGGAAGGGACTTGTTTTGAAGTTACACTTCCTTCAAGATGGATACCCCTGCTTCCCTCAAACCCAGAGTATGTTGATTCTATTCCTCTTCTTTTCTTTCTTACTAATTAACTAATGAAGTAACTAAAAAGGTCTGTTTTAAACACAAAGGGGTTTATTGTCTTCTCAGGATAGATTGTCAGGGTAAAAGGATCAAGGAAACCCTAACAGCTGCTTAGAGAAACCTCAGGTGGGGGAAGGGAAGCAGGAAAGAAGTCTGAAAAAGGTTTTGCCTTTACTCAGCTCTCAAGGTGATTTTGAAATCAAAAGGGATTAGGATGATGGATACAAAACCTCTCTAGATAAATTACTGCAAGGGTAGGGCTAAACTCTCACAGATTTGAACTAACTTTCTGATTCACTCTCCTTATTCACTCCTCTCAGACATTTAGGTAAGGGAAATGAAGGTAGGAAATGAGGTAGGATAGGGAGATTCAAAGGTTTTATCTAATTAACAAATTTCAAAAGACACTCCAAAGCTAGGCTAGGTTTTTCAATCTCCAGAAGGAGCTTGGCTGGCCCTGGTTCCCTCCACGAGTTTCCAGGTCCAACTAAAACTTTTCCCCAAGATTCTAAACTCCTAACTGACATTAGAACTCAGCCAAAGCCTGCAAAACTGTTATGCCCCACCTCCCCCACTACAATTTTTATCAGTTGACAAAAAAAAATACAACAAAAAACAAAATAAAACAAAAGTTTAAAGATAGCTGAGGATGGCTAATTCAAGGATTGTTTATACCAATTACACAAGTGCTTGACATAGCAATTAGTTTGAGACAAACATCCTCCCTAAGGAAACAAGCAATTGTTCCATTTCTCACCATATGAGCAAGAGCTCATACCCAAGGAAGCAAGAGATAGAGCTTATAAACTGTATTTAGGAATAATTCTTAATATGCTTTCTTGGATAGATTATCATGTCTATTGAAGTGTTACTATAGTTATCAGCTTCTATAGAGGAAAAATGATATTAAAAATCTAATACTGGAGAGAGAAATTCATTAGGCTTGATTTTATAGTTCTACAAAGTATTTATATATATATACACACACATTTAGACACATATATAGTTAAAGGTCTTTTTTTCCATTTCAATGCTTTCCATTGTTGTGGCAGTAGCTCAGTAGCTTGGTTGACTGATTTCTTTGTCTTTGAGGAATACTGCCTGTATTTTTGTTAGAGGATTCTTATTCTGAAAGTGACAGTCAAACTTGCATATTACTGGAGATATTTGAAATGTTCTTTTCAAAGTATTTTTTCCTCCAATATCTGTGATTATGGAAATGGTCCTTAATGTGTATACTACTATATTAAGTGAATATTTAAATATTTATGAACATGACAATTGCTTATTTTAACTTAGAAGAAAACTACATCTATTTTGCTTAGCAAAGCAGCTTGGAAGTTTATAAGTGGTAGAAATTAAAAGAAAACCATTTTGGGTGAATGGCCCTATTTGCTCAAAACTGTTTTAATTGGGATACAGCATGGTACAGTGGAACCTAGATCCTCTGAGAGTCAATGCACTTCCCATCATACCACAATGCCTTCAACTGAAATTGTTACAGGCAATTATTGATGTTTACTATCAATATGATCATGGGGCAAAATACTTGACCACGTCAGGCCTCAGTTTCCTCATTTGTAAAATGAGAGCATTTCACTAGATGGCTTCTAAGTTTTCTTGGACTGTGATCTAATCAACTACTTTTCAAAGAATTGAAAGGGATATTTTAACCCAATTTTCCATTTGAAGGGGTCAAAGGATGCTTTTCTTACTTCTATGTGAGATGAGGTCATAGAGAGGTGTGGATATCTAAAAGGCAGTATGGTACATTAGATTTGAAGTCAGGAATCTTAGAATCATAAATTGGTAGCTGGAGTTACTTTATAGGCTAGGTGATCCAACCCTCTCATTTTACTGATGAGGAAATTGAGGCTTAGATGTAAAGTTATTTGACAAAGGTCACACAGGTGGTAAGTAGCAGGGTCATGATATATGATATAATATGATATCAAATCCCTTTTAAATCCAGCACTTTGCCCACTCTACCAGTATGGCAAACTGTCTTGATTCAGACACTTACTTTGTGTGACACTGGGCAAGTCTCTTGGCCTCTCTCTATATCAATTTCCTTACTCATAAAAGGATAGGATTGGGCTAGATGGTCTCTAGGATCTTTAGGATCTATGATCTGATGACCTCTTAGCCATTCCCTGCTATGAAAGGGTGTTTCTGCTTAGTTTTTGTGAAAGGTCTAGAAATTGCTAGGAGAGGTGTTTTACAATTCCTAGCTTCCTTTCAGACAGCTTGGTATGCTATCTCCTGCCCACCAGTCATCTGCTGTCACTCATACCACCTGCTCTTGACTCATACCACAGCTCTTGGGGCCATCTTGCTTTCTATCTGCCCCCTACTTCCTTGTGGGTGGTGATTACAGCCTACTATGAGTGCTAAGAGGGTGATGCCACCCTTAGCTTGTGATACTCCCCTCCACCCTTCCTTATTCTACTCATCAGTCTGTCAAACAGGTCTCTATTTAGCAATTTCCTATTAAGGGAGTCCCAGGAATAATTATGGGGCATAAAAATGTTTTGCCTCTTTCCACCAGTGTTCCCAAGTGGCTCAGCTGTCAGTCTGCATCAAATTAGCCCACCATGGTTTCAATTGGCTGTTATATTACCCTAAACTGCCTGATGGTGATTGACAACTCAGCCAGCCAGTGACAAGAGAGACAGGTTTTCCAAATCCCTCTGCTCTCTGTTAAATTCAACACAAGAAAGTCAGGACAGCTGAAGAAAAGAAATATATGCTGTGCTACTCTGAGAACACTGACAGGACAGTTGACACTACAACATCCTCAGATTGCTACTTATGGGCTCTTTATCCATCATATAAACAACTTGGGGTGGAGGGAGGATTCATATAAGAGGATATTTTTCAGCTCTGATCCTGGCAACCCGAAATGACACAAGACCTATGGCTATTACACATTTGTTTCAGTATTGTCATACAATCCAGACACATCATCAGTATTTCTTTTAACCATTCAATAGAAAGAATAAAATGCTGATTGTTCACAAAATATCCTATTGGTCCCTGAGGAGATACAAAGATTAATAAGACAAAAAGAATAGACTAAGAGCAAAAGAATAGTCTACATTGTCCTACTAAATTTTGATCCCAACAGTTATGTTATTCTAGGTTAGCTGTAATTTACAGCCCCACAAAAATTGTTTAGAATGACATTTCTTATCTTGCCTTGTTTGCCTGGGAATGAAAATCTCAGAATGACACAGAAAATATCCCCCAAATTCAGTTGATTTTTAGAGATATAGGGCACAGTTTCCTGGGAAAGAGCAATTCTGCATTTCTTGTGGTTCTCCATGTTTTATTCCTTATGTGATAACTTTAATAAAAAGAAAAAAATTATGTGTCCTTCATGTTCATATAGTATGGTAATATGTGTTCATATCTTTATAGGATAGAGAAACTACAGTTTCAGTATTTGTCTCTCTCTCTCTCTCTCTCTCTCAGTATTTCTCTCTCTCTCTCTCTCTCTCTCTCTCTCTCTCTCTCTCTCTCTCTCTCTCTCTCTCTCCCTCTCTCTCTCTCTCTCCTACAAAATTCCAGTCTTGCTTTGAATTCTCTGTCTGAAAAAACTCTTTTTTCTAGCTATGCATCTTCTGATTGAATATTTCCTTAGATTTTTTGTTTGTTTATGATTGCCAAAGTGATCTCTTTTGTTTCTTTACTTTCATATTGACCTATACAATGTCTGAAAACAAGTTCTTTCAGGATGCCCAGCTGGAAGGAAGCAGTCCACTTTTTTTTTTAAACCCTTACCTTCCGTCTTGGAGTCAATACTGTGTATTGGCTCCAAGGCAGAAGAGTGGTAAGGGTAGGCAATGGGGGTCAAGTGACTTGCCCAGGGTCACACAGCTAGGAAGTGGATGAGGTCAGATTTGAACCTAGGACCTCCCATCTCTAGGCCTGACTCTCAATCCACTGAACTACCCAGCTGCCCCCCAAGCAGTCCACTTTTAATGATACTAAAGGGCTAGATAGAAAGGGAGTCAGTTACGTTGTGGCAAAGACAGATCACAAAGTTAACAGTAGGTTGTGAAAGGAATTATTCCAGGAAACATGATTTGGAAGAGTTGTAAAATTAGGCAAGGAGTGTGGATATTTGGTTAGGAATTGGAGATTTGAGATTTTATTGAAGTATTTGACAACAATGGACAAGACAGAGAGACAATATGAACAAAATGAACCAAGTGAATTTAAAAAAAACTGGTTGATTAAGTAGACCCAAAGAGAATTCAGTGCATCAGAATCAATTTGGAAGGAAGTCTCTAGTTCAGTACCCTAGAAGACTGTTCTTGGATCTGTGCTATTTAACATGGCTTCTCAGGGCTTCACTACTTGGCTGTCTGGCTTCACATCTGCTCTGGAATTCTGGCTTTAAGGTTATTATGGCTTGATTCTGGGTCTAGTAGAAATCCCACCAATTGCAACTAGAACTGAAAAGGATAAGCAAAACAAAACAAAACAAAACTCCAAGTCTGGTCGAGTTAAAATTTTTTGTAATAAGGAATTCTCAAATGAGGAGACTCCTTATAATGATATAAATTGATACTCCCTCAGCAACTTATTATATAGACTTTTACATACCTGTTGTGTGTTTGTTGAAATGAAAATGAATTGCAACCATCCACTGAAGCAGAACGGCAGAGAATGACTAAGGTTCTGAAGTCAGAGCACTTGGGTTCAAAACCCTTTTCTGATGCTTACAATGTTGGTGGCCTTAGAGAAAGGCTCTTTGAGTTTTGGCTTCCTCATCCTTAAAATGAAGGGTTCGAACTAGATCGCTTTTCAGTGATCCGATGGTCCTCTGAATTCAAGCTCTGTCACCAATAGTGAGTTGTAACTGAAAATTACCATACCGTAAAATAAGAACCATAGCAGAGAGGTTTTTTGTATTTTTTATTGTCCTTTCTATTTACATTGTTGAAACCTTTATATGAATTGTTTTCTTGGTTTCATTTATTTCATTTTATATCATTCCATGTAAGTTTCCCCATGTCTCTCTATTTCTCACATTCATAATGTCTTACAGTATAGTAATACTCCATTATATTTATGTTCCACAATTTGTTTAGCCATTTCCAAATAGAGAAGCATAAACTTTACTTTCAATATTTTTGCTAATAAAAAAACCCTACTCTAAGCATTTTTGTACATATGAAGTTTTTTTTTTTAACCCTTATCTTCCATCTTGGAGTCAATACTGTGTTTTGGCTCCAAGGCAGAAGAGTGGTAAGGGTAGGCAGTGGGGGGTCAAGTGACTTGCCCAGGGTCACACAGCTGGGAAGTGGCTGAGGCCAGATTTGAACCTAGGACCTCCAGTCTCTAGGCCTGACTCTCAATCCACTGAGCTTCCCAGCTGCCCCCAGTTTTTTTTTTTTTTAATCAGGGACCTTTTTAGGGGATTATGCTTACCAGTGGAACTTCTGAGTAAAAGATTATAGATATTTTAGTTGTTTTCCTCAAATATTTCTAAATTGATTTGCAGAATGTTTCATCAATTCATACCTATTTCAATAGGATATTAATGTGCTTATTTTTCTAAAACTTCTCTAATATTGATTATCTCTATCTTTTTGTCATCTTTGCCAATTTTCTGGATATAAGATGAATACTCAAAGTTGTGTTGATGTATGTTTCTCTTATTATTGATGATTTCAAATTTAATGGATTATTAAGGCAAAATTAAAAGGTGAGATTCCCAGGATTTGGTATATTTCTTTCCCTGTAGGTTTCAAACTACATTACATATTATCTCCTTTCACTTTTTATATAGCCCAATCAAATGGATTTTATTATTGTTTCTCACATACAACATTACATTGTCCATCTTCTTGCTTTGTAACACTTTGCCTGGAATGTACTTTCTCTTCATATCTACCTCTAAGATTTCATTGCCTCCTTTACGAGTTAGCTAAGGAGCCATCTTATATATGAGACCTTTCCTGATCTCTCTTGCCTGTTTCTGGCCTGTTCCAACACCTTATACCTATTTTGAGTAGGTTTAAATATGTACATGGTGATAGAATAAGACCTCTCTTAATAAAATATAAGCTCCTTGAGGGAAGGAAGCTTGTTTTACTTTTACCTTTGTATTTTGTTTTCAGGCCCTAAGTAAATGCTTGTTGACTAGTTAATTGATCACAATCTTCAAGGCTCCCTGGAATCCAATGAGAACTCTAGATATCAGGCTACCTATGTACCATAGTGGACAGAGCACCAGGCCTGGAGTCAGGAGGACCTATGCTCAAATCTGACCTCAGATATTACCTAGATTCGTGACTCTGGAAAAATAATTTAATCCCAACATCTAACCCTTGCTTCTTTTTTGTCTTAGAAACAGTACTAAGATTGTGAGTAAGAGTTTAAAAAAAAAAAGAGAATTCTAGTTATTCCAGCAACGATTCTCAAACACTAGCTTCCTCTAACAAAACCAGGAAAAAAAAGATGGTTTCCTCTAACATATCTGAAGAGGACAAGAGGAGGAAAGAATTAACAAAAGCTATAAGACTTCCATCACATTCTCTGCTATCCTATATAGAAACATTCAAGATTAGGTCAGCTATTTTCAAGCTATCTGATGCTTTACCTGAATAATACTACTAATCAACCACAGCATTCAAAGAAACATGCTATTTGGCTTAGGGGATTATTTCATCTGGAAAGGTGTTATTAGCTGGCTAGTATGGTGGCAGGTCTTAGCTTTTCTGACAAATATATTAGAACCTACCATCAGAGAAGAGCAGGCTCTAGAAGAATTGGGACAAATGTTTTGATAAAGAGAGGTGGTGGTAGGGGAAATACCTAAAGATGAAAATTCAGCCAAAGAGGAGAGATGAGGATGGAGCAGGGGAACAACATGATTTCAGTTTTCAACTTATTAGAGTACTCTCACGAATGCTAGGGAGGACAGTGGAAAGGAGAGATCAATAATGGTGGTGAAAAGAAATCTTATCTACTTGATATTTTTTGCTCTGTGGTGGCTCTTAGGATATGCAAAGGATAAAAGCTGAAAAGGATTTTTATTCTATTTAAATATATATGTATATATATATATTTTAATTAATGTGTTTTTCCCCCAGGCTAATTCTGGGTAAGAATCATGGCGATCTGGAGATGACCCAGAGAGTGCAGCAGCAGACTACTGGATAGGGCAGTGGACCGAGAAAATCCAAGAACTGGGTTCACATCCTGCCTGTGACATTTACTTGCTGTGACACTGGACAAATAATTTAATCTCTCTGGACCTCATTTGCTTCATTTTTAAAATCTTTTTTTGCCTTTTAATCTATGATTCTTTGATCTTGGATACCATACCAGCCCCACTAACGCTTGCAAGTGTAAAAAGTCATACTTATTTTTTAACATAGATTTTTGTTCTCCAAAGGACTCAAATAAATTAAGAAGTTATTTTGAAGTTTTTTTAAGTTAGTTTTTTAAGTTAATTCTACTGAGAAAGTGAAGAACCTTAATTTTTTTAGAACCTTAATTGCTAATAAAAAACTTCAAATTATCAAGAAAAGCAAAAAAAATTTGAATAGTCACTTTCAAGAGTCGAATGCAAAGGTCACAATAAAAGTACTATAAAGAACTTTAGAAAAACCAAGTTGTTGAACTTACTGATATTTCCAATGATGATATCTAAACTTAAAAAAAAATCTTGCCTTCTGTCTTAGAGTCAATACTAAGTGTTGGTTCCAAGGCAGAAAAGTTGTAAGGGTTAGGCAAGTAGGGTTAAGTGACTTGTCCAGGGTCATACAACTAGGAGGTATATGATATTCCATTTCTAGACTTGGCTCTCTATCCATTGAACCACCTAGCTGCCCCTTGGTATTAAACTCTTTATTAAACTCTTTAAACAATAAAATACACATAATTTGTTGTGACTTTCATTTTGTGTTAGAGATGTTTTTAAAATATTTTAAATGAGAAAGAAATATTCTTCATTGTTAACATTGTTAGCACTTTAACATTTGTTGGCATAGTCCACATACTGATGGAAAGAAAGGTGATGTATACTTGGCTTCGCCATTTGAGTATCATCTCAGTGAGTAGAGATGTTATAAATTTTGTACTTGTATCTCCAGCACTTAGTTTAGTGTTTGGAACTTAGCAAACACTTAACATATATTTGTGGATATTGACAGTAGACAGTTGGTCTTAAAGTCTCAAAGGACTGGGTTCAATTCCTGACATTTATTGCTTATGTGACACTGGGTATATCACTTAAACTTTAAGCTTTCTAGACAACTCTCTAAAATTTAAATTTGAATAAAAGAACTGATCTGGGTTTTATTTTTAAATTTAAATTTATTTATTTGTTACATTAAAATATCCACATCTCCCTCCCTCCTTCGTCCCCCACCCCCATTAAAGAAGGCTTCATTTGAGAAAAAAGATATATGTATATATAAACCTAAGTCTTGCTTGTTTCTATTTATCAGTTCTTTCTCTGGAGGTGGACACATAAATTATATGTCAAACAATATTTCTGTTCCTGTAAATAATATTTTCTTTTTTCTTCTCATTTTACTCTTCATAATTTTATGTTGATCATTCCATATTTTTAAGAAAATTAACATTCTTGTCATTCTTATGATGCAATAAGAGCTGATCTGGATTGGAGGAAAACATTTCCTTTTCCAGCAAGGTCCTTATACTAATAAAGTTGTTGGTCAAGTCCCACCCATTCAATTATAGTTAAGAATATCAAGATCAATATGATTTATTTCTTCCCCTCGTTTGTCTATTCTCTGGACAGGCAGCTTATGTTTAGAGTTGGTTATTCATTCGTGTCTGATTCTTCATGGCTGGGGTTTTCTTGGCAAAGATCCTGGAGTGGTTGGTCATTTCCTTCTCCAGCTCATTTTATTTTATTTTCCGTAACATTTATTTGTTTGTTTGTTTATTTATGTTTATTTATTTTTTAATTTATTTTGAATATTTTTCCATGGTTACAAGATTCATGTTCTTTCCCTCCCCTCTTCCCTCCCTACTCCCAGAACTTACAAGCAATTCCACTGGGTTATACATATGTCATTGTTCAAAATCTATTTCCATATTTGTAATAGAGTTCTTCTAAAGCCCAAACTCCAGTCATATATCCAATGAACCACATAATCAAGCATAAGTTTTTCTTCTGTCTTTCTAATCCCACAGTTCTTTGGATGTGGATAGCGTTTTTTCTCTTAAGTTTCTCTGGACTGTCCTGGGTCATTGCATTGCTGCTAGTAAAGAAGTTCATTGCGTTCAATTTTGCCACAATGTTTCAGTCTCTGTGTACAATGTTCTCCTGGTTCTGCTCCTTTCACTCTGCGTCAGCTCATGGAGGTTGTTCCAGTTCACACAGAATTCCTCCAGTTCATCATTCCTTTTAGCACAATAGTATTCTATCACCAACAGATACCACAATTTGTTCAACCACTCTCTAATAGAGGGACACACCCTCATTTTCCAATTTTTTGCCACTATAAAAAGTGCGGCAATAAATACAAATGTTTTTCCTTATCATCTCAATAACCACATGAAGAAATGTTCTAAATCCCTCCTGATTAGAGAAATGCAAATCAAAACAACTCTGAGTTACCACCTCATACCTAGCAGATTGGCCAATATGACAACAAAGGAAAATAATAAATGTTACAGGGGATGTGGCAAAATTGGGATATTAATGCACTGGTGGTGGAGTTGTGACTTGATCCAACCATTCTGGAAGACAATTTGAAATCATGCCCAAAAGGCCTTAAAAGAATGCATACCCTTTGATCCAGCAACACCATTACTGGGTTTGTACTCCTGCTCACTTTATAGATGTGGTACCGAGGCCAACAAGGTTAAATGATTTGTCCAGTAAATAATTGAGGCCACATTTGTACTCATGAAGATGAATCTTCCAATGATTCCAAACCCAGTTCTATGTTTATTGTACCACCTACTTGCCTCTTATGTTTAAAGTAATAATAGATCAATTAATGTTTATAGAAGGACAAAAAAACTATGATTCTTAGTATCTTCTGAACCTTTTTTTCTCATTATGTGAAGGGGGATGCATGCAACTCTGGTTAAGTTTGTCATTTTTTTTTTTTGGTTTGTTTCATATCTTGCCATATCTAAAGAATTCACTGCTGACTATCAAACCAACTGATGAGTTTTTGCATACTTAGCTAGGTGGCTATACTTAGCTAGACTGTACAACATTATTTGTTGCCAGGACTGTCCTTGAATCCTTTCCAGCATACTTGAATCTGCCAAAGTTCCTGTTCTGCTGTGATGACTCCAAGAACTCATACTTCCATGTCAGAATGAACCACTGAGATAGGACTTGGTGTGGAGTTTAAGTCATAAATACTAATTTAAAAATATATCAATAGTTTACATTTTTATTGACAGGACAAAGATACAAGAATACTTCTCAGTTCTTTTCCCAAATTTTGAATGAGATAGAAAATAAACCTAACCACCCTAAGTCCTCTTAGTTATTTCAATATAAAACTTTAGGTTTCCTGAGGAAAAATGAAAAGATTACTTATCATTGGCAACGTTCTCCAAATGCACCTATTCACATATTATACCAAATTATTTTATTTAGCCCTGGAATATTATAACTTCTCAATGAAAATAATTGTAATTAGAAAAAAGGTAGTCTAATTCGCCACATTCATAACACAAAGTAGATGAAAAAATGATCATAACCCACACTATGACGTGTAGTTGGATAGCCCAAGTTAGTTCATCTTACCTATCTAATCACTCCAATATTTTTTCATTAGTTCTCTTTCTGAAGCTTGAATTCGTACTCCTCTTATCTCTCAACATTTTCTTAGCATTTTCATTTACTCCTATCATTTCAAATATTACTTTTACCCAGAACACAGTTGACATCTATTTATCTTGTCTATCAAAATCTCTCTCTCCCTCCCTCTCTCTCTCTATCTCCCTCTCTCTGTATGTGTATGTGTTTCTCTCTCTAGCTAGTTAGCTAGCTAGCTATATATATATATATGCATGTCTATGACTATATCAATATCTATCTGTAAATCTGATGACCTTTTTTCTAAGCCTACATTGCTTCCTTCCTTTCCCATCTCCAATATTTGTACCTTTGGAATTTGCATTTGTTTCCTCACTCATAAAATGAGTGTTATTCTGATGTTTGTCCTTTGTTTAGAAGAGAGCCAGTGACAGCACAGGGTGAAGTCTTGACATGCATATGAATTGGATTTAAATGAGGCAGATTTATACAAAGTAATCATCTTCATTCTCACTCCCAGATTCACTGAAGTCCAGTGGAAAGATACAAATCAGAATGATTGGTGATGGCTTCCCAAGCTGTGGATAACCTTGGCCTTTTTGATGTCTGAGGAAGCTCTAAGAATTCCATAGGATCTGCTTCAGACTTCTTTTTGGCCACTGTAGCAAATTATTCTCATCTGCTTATTCTACCAGGGGAAGTCTTCACATTGAGGCACATATCCCCGCAATTCACCAATTAGGGTTTAAAGTCTGTCTTACCCCCAACTGATTTTACCAAGGTGCAGCCTCTGTACATGTTGAGTGAGAGTAGACACCAAAGGCATATGAGCAGCTTTGAAAGGGGCTAATAAAGGCCTCATATTAGAGGTGGTAGCTATCAATAAATATCTTATACCCCAGGTGTTGTACTAAATGGTTTCTGAAGTTCCTTCTTGCTCTTGATCTATAATGCTGTGATGTTAACTTCTCTAAAATGCTGAAAGCCAGTCATGAATCATTTGCAGATGATTCTGGCTATCTTAAGCAGTAGTGCAGATTATCTGGGTTATGGAAAATTCACATTTTCTAGAGAGACTTCAGGAAGCAATATTTTATCTACCATGCACTCCATCAAGTTCATGCAAGTTTCATGGTTAGAGTCTCCATTAGTCAAACCATCAAATTCATTTCTGGTATTGTTGAATCATTACCTTCAGACTAGGCATCATCTTCCCACAAGTGATGCCTATAAAATGCACATTTTAGGCTGGTTACAGGAGTGGGTAGTGAGGTTGGGTAGAATGCTATGATGTTTAACTTTCAATGAGGTTTTTAGAAACCAAACTTTTATGGCTTTCATGGTTTTCACAGATGACTCAAGGAGGAGAAATGTATGCAAATAAAAACTGTTTATTCAGGTACTCAGTTTGAATGAGCCTTTGCTTTTATTTTATTGTTATATCTTGGAATCCAAAATTCATTTCTGCTTTCGTTATTGTTTTTAGGAATGTGGAATCTAGGGGACCCTATTTCCTATGTATAAATTTGTCATGATCAATAGTCTAATCTTCATGGGCTATTTATTAAAAACAAAACAACTATTTCTCCCTTTGCCCTTTATTTCTAGTCTTGATATTTGAAGAAAAGAGTTAGAGACAAAGAGAGAAAGTGGTGAAAGTGGGAGAGGGAAATGAGAGGAGAATGTATATTTGAGGTATTATTTACTTATGAATATTCAGAATATTCTTCCTACTCACATCTATTACAGAGCAATTCATGTATCCAAGGACCAGGAAAATTTCTTGGGTCCTTTTCTTTTCTGTTTATAGGGGAAGGGGATAGGAGCCTTATTCCTATGGAATTCTTCATGCTTTTTGTTTTTTGACATTTAATAATATTTATTTTTTAGAAAAGTTAACATGGTTACATGATTCATACTCTTACTTTCCCCTTCACCTCCCCCCCCCGACCTATCCCCCCACTGCCATAGCCGATGTACATTTCCATTGGTTTTAACATGTGTCATTGATCAAGACCTATTTCCAAATTATTGATAGTTGCATTGGTGTGGTAGTTTCGAGTCTACATCCCCAATCATGTCCGCCTCAACCCATGTGTTCAAGCAGTTGCTTTTCTTCTGTGTTTCCACACCTGCAGTTCTTTCTCTGAATGTGGGTAGTGTTCTTTAACATAAGTCCCTCAGAATTGTCCTGGGTCATTGCATTGCTGCTAGTACAGAAGTCCATTACATTCTGTTTTACCACAGTGTATCGGTCTCTGTGTATAATGTTCTTCTGGCTCTGCTCCTTTCACTATGCATCAATTACTGGAGTCTTTCCAGTTCACATGGAATTCCTCCAGTTTATTATTCCTTTGAGTACAATGGTATTCAATCACCAGCATATACCACCACAATTTGTTCAGCCATTCCCCATACTCTCCTTTTCCAGTTTTTTTTGCCACCACAAAAAGCACGGCTATAAATATTTTCATACAAGTATGTTGATCTATGATCTCTTTGGGGTACAAACCTTACAATGGTATGGCTGGATCAAAGGACAGGCATTCTTTTATAGCCATTTGAGCATAGTTCCAAATTGCCATCAAGAATGGTTGGATCAGTTCACAACTCCACCAGCAATGTATTAATGTCCCAATTTTGCCACATCCCCTCCAACATTCATTACTCACCCCTTCTATCATTTTAGCCAACCTGCTAAGTGTGAGGTGATACCTCAGAGTTGTTTTGATTTGCATTTCTCTAATTATTAGAGATTTAGAACACTTTCTCATGTGCTTATTGATATTTTTGATTTCTTTATCTAAAAATTGCCTGTTCATGTCCCTTACCCATTTATCAATTAGGGAGTGGCTTGATTTTTTTTATACAATTGATTTAACTCATTGTATATTTGAGTAATTAGACCCCTGTCAGAGTTTTTTGTTATAAAGATTTTTTCCCAATTTGTTGTTTCCCTTCTGATTTTGGCCGCATTGTTTTAGTTTGTACAAAAGCTTTTTAATTTAATATAATCTAAATCATTTATTTTACATTTTGTAATTTTCTCTAACTCTTGCTTTGTTCCTTTCCCAGAGATCTGACAAGTATACTATTCTGTGTTCACTTAACTTATTTATAGTTTCCCTCTTTATATTCAGGTCATTTATCTATTCCAAATTTATCTTGGTGTAGGGTGTGAGATGTTGATCTAAACCTAATCTCTCCCATATTATTTTCCAAATTTCCCAGCAGTTTTTGTCAAACAGTGGATTTTTGTCCCAAAAGTTGGGCTCTTTGGGTTTATTGTCTTGCTGATGTCACTTACCCCAAGTCTATTCCACTGATCCTCCCTTCTGTCTCTTAGCCAGTACCATATTATTTTGATGACCATTCCTTTATAGTACAGTTTAATATCTGGCACTGCTGGGCCCCCTTCCTTCGTATTTTTTTCATTATTTACCTTGATATTCTTGATCTTTTGTTCTTCCAAATGAACTTTGTTATAGTTTTTCCTAATTCAGTAAAAAAGTTTTTTGGTAGTTTGATAGGTATGGTGCTAAATAGGTAAATTAATTTGGGTAGAATAGTCATTTTTATTATGTTGGCTTGTCCCACCCATGGGCAAGCAATGTTTTTCCAATTGTTTAGATCTAGTTTTAATTGTTTGGAAAGTGTTTTATAGTTGTTTTTGTATAATTGCTGTGTTTGTTTTGGTAGATAGATTCCTAAGTGTTTTATATTGTCTAGGATGATTTTAAATGGTGTTTCTCTTTCTACCTCTACTTTCTGTGATGTGTTGGAGATATATAGAAATGCCAATGATTTATGTGCATTTATTTTGTATCCTGCAACTTTGCTAAAGTTGTTGATTATTTCTACAAGCTTCTTAGTTGATTCTCTAGGATTTTTTAAGTAGACCATCATGTCATCTGCAAAGAGTGATAACTTAGTCTCCTCCTTGCCTATTTTGATACCTTCAATTTCTTTTTCTTCTCTAATTGCAACTGCTAGTGTTTCTAGTACAATGTTAAATAATAGAGGTGACAATGGGCATCCTTGTTTTACTCCTGATCTTATTGGGAAGGCTTCTAATTTATCCCCATTGCATATGATGTTTGTTGATGGTTTTAGGTATATACTGTTTATTATTTTTAGGAAAGGTCCTTCTATTCCTATACTTTTCAGTGTTTTCAATAGGAATGGATGCTGTATTTTGTCAAAGGCTTTTTCAGAATCTATTGAGATAATCATGTGATTTTTGTTTCTTAGACTGTTGATATGGTCAATTATGTGGATGGTTTTCCTAATGTTGAACCAACCTTGCATTCCTGGTATAAATCCCACCTGATCGTGGTGAATGATTTTCTTAATTACTTGCTGGAGTCTCTTTGCTAGTATTCTATTTAAGATTTTTGCATCTATGTTCATTAGGGAAATTGGTCTGTAGTTCTCTTTCTCTGTTTTTGATCTACCTGGCTTTGGAATCAGTACCATATTTGTGTCATAAAAGGAATTTGGTAGGACTCCTTCTTTGCTTATTATATCAAATAATTTGTATAGTATTGGGATTAGTTGCTCTTTGAATGTTTGATAGAGTTCCCTTGTGAATCCATCAGGCCCTGATGATTTTTTCTTAGGGAGTTCTTTGATGGCTTGTTCAATTTCTTTTTCTGATATGGGATTATTTAGGTATTCTATTTCTTCTGCTGTTAATCTAGGCAATTTGTATTTTTGTAAATATTCATCCATATCTCCTAGATTGGTATATTTATTGCCATATAATTGGGCAAAATAGTTTTTAATGATTGCCGTAATTTCCTTTTCATTAGAGGTGAGGTTTCCCATTTCTTCTTTGATACTGTCAATTTGATTTTCTTCCTTTTTCTATTAGATTGACTAGTACTTCGTCTATTTTATCTGTTTTTTTCAAAATACCAGCTTCTAGTCTTATTTATTAATTCAATAGTTCTTTTACTTTTGATTTTATTAATGTCTCCCTTGATTTTTAGTATTTCTAATTTAGTTTTCATCTGGGGATTTTTAATTTGCTCTCTTTCTAGTTTTTTAAGTTGCATGCCCAATTCATTAATCTTTGCCCTCCCTAATTTGTTAATATATGCACTCAAGGCTATAAATTTCCCCCTGAGTACTGCCTTAGCTATATCCCACAAAGTTTTGTAGGATGACTCATCATTGTCATTCTCTTCAATGAAAGTGTTGATTGTTTCTATGATTTCTTCTTTGACTAACTGGTTTTGGAGAATCATATTATTTAATTTCTAATTAGTTTTTGATTTACCTGTCCAGGTGTCCTTCCTAATTATTATTTTTTTTGCATTATGATCTGAGAAGGTTACATTTATTATATCTGCCCCTTTGCATTTGTTTGCAATGTTTCTATGCCCTATTACATGGTCAATCTTTGTGAATGTACCACGTGCAGCTGAAAAGAAGGTGTATTCCTTTTTGTCCCTATTTATTTTTCTCCTTATATCTATTAAATCTAATTCTTTTAGGACTTCATTCACCTCTCTTATCTTTCTTATTTATTTTTTGGTTTGATTTATCAAGATCTGAAAGAGGTAACATTCAGATCTCCCACTAGTATGGTTTTATTATCTATTTCCTTCTTGAGCTCTGCCAGTTTCTCCTTTAAGAATTTGGATGCTATGCCATTTGGTGCATACATATTAAGCACTGTTATTTCCTCATTGTCTATACTGCCTTTTATCAGGATGTAATTACCTTGCCTGTCTCTTTTAATCATATCTATTTTTACTTTGGCTTTGTCAGAAAACCTGATAGCCACTCCTGCCTTCTTTTTCTCATATGAAGCCCAAAAGATTTTGCTCAAGCCCTTTACCTTAAACCTGTGAATGTCCACCTGCCTCATATGTGTTTCTTGTAGACCACATATGGTAGGATTTTGTTTTCTAATCCACTCTGCTCTTTGCTTTTGTTTTATGGGCAAGTTCATCCCATTCACATTCAGAGTTATAATTATCAGTTGTGTATTCACCATCATTTTGCTATCCTCTCCTAGTTCTACCCCTTCTTCTTCTTCTTTTTTTTTAAACCCTTGTACTTTGGTGTATTTATTGTCTCATAGGTGGAAGAGTAGTAAGGGTGGGCAATGGGGGTCAAGTGACTTGCCCAGGGTCACACAGCTGGGAAGTGGCTGAGGCCGGCTTTGAACCCCCTTCTTCTTACTATTTCCTTTTAAACCAGTGGTTTGCTTTAAGCCAGTATCCCTTGTCCCCTCCCTTGATTTACTTCCCTTTCTACCCCCTCCCTTATTATTCCCCTCTTTTTATTTTTAAGGCCTAATGAATTCTCCCCCCCCTTCTTCTCCCTCCCTTTTTTTGACCTCCCCACTCCCCTGCTGTCCTTGGATTATCCCTTCTGACTTTCTCAGTATGATTAGATAGAGTTCTATATTCCAATGGATATAGTTACTCTTCCCTCTCAGGGTTAATTACACTGAGAGTAAGGTTTAAATATTACCTCTTAATGCTCTCTTCCTCTCCTTCTTATAATAGTATTCATCCCCTCCCCTTCCCATGCCTTCTTTGTGTGTAATAGAATATCCTATTTTTTCTTATTCCTTCAAGTTTCTTTTGGTGTCCTCTACTATTCACCACCCCTCTTTCCCACCCCCCATATCATCTTAGACCATTTAGTACTCCAACCTCTCCCTATGAATAATTCTTCTAATTACTATGATAGTGAATACTATAATAGTGAATAGAGGTCACAGAAAATTACAGATAACATTTCTCCACATAGGAATACAAATAATTAGATCTTATTGAAGCCCTTAAAGAGGCAAATTAAAAAAATAAGGGTTTTCTTTCTTTCCCCTCGGTTTCTTATTCACCTTTTCATGTTTCTCTTGATTTTTTGTGGTTGGATATTGAACTTTTCATTTAGTCCTGGTCTTTTCTGTGCAAATGATTGGAAATCTTCTATCTTCTTGAATGCCCAAACTTTCCCCTGGAAGTATATAGTCAGTTTTGATGGGTAGGTGATAGACTTAGTTATAGACTTATAGTTATAGACTTGGTTATAGACTTAGTTCTCTTGCCTTTCTGAATATCATATTCTAGGCCTTGGTTATAGACTTAGTTCTCTTGCCTTTCTGAATATCATATTCCAAGCCTTGCGGTCTTTTAGTGTGGAGTTGCCAGATCCTTTGTGATCCTGATTGGTGCTCCTTGATATCTGAATTTTCTCTTTCTGGCTTCTTGTAAATTTTTCTTTTACTTGGAAGCTCTTGAATTTGGCTATTATATTCCTGGGGGTTGTCTTTTTAGGGTCTAGTGTAGAGGGTGATCTATGGATCCTTTCAATGTCTATATTGCCCTCTTGTTGTAGAACTTCAGGGCAGTTTTGCTGAATAATTTCTTTTAATATGGAGTCCAAATTTCTATTAATTTCTGCTTTTTCAGGGAGACCAATGGTTCTCAAATTGTCTCTTCTAGACCTGTTTTCTTCATCTGTCAGTCTCTCATTGAGATATTTCATGTTTCCTTCTATTTTATCAGTCTTTTGACTTTGTTTTGTTGTTGTTGTTGTTGTTGTTCTTGCTGTCTTGAGAGATCATTGGATTCTGCTTGCCCCATTCTTGTCTTTAGAGACTGGTTTTCTCCTATAAACTTTTGATTTTCCTTTTTGATTTGGTCTATCCTGTTTTCCAGCTGTTTGATTTTGGTCTTCAATTTTCTTATCAATTATTTTGATTTGGGGGCATCTTTTTTGAATTGCCTAATTCTAGCCTTTAGAGAATGGTTTTCCTTTTCAATCTTATCATTTCTGGTCTTCAATTTACTTTCCTCACTTTCCAATTGCGAGATTCTGCCTTTTAAACTGTTATTTTCTTGCCAGATCTCTTCCATCTTTCTCATCATTTCAGATTTGAACTCTTCAATAGATTGTGACCAGTTTTCATTATTTTGAGAAGGTTTTGATATGATTATTTGTTTGTTCTCCTCTGCTGTTTGTTCTGTTGTCTGGATTTTCTCTGTCTAAAAGTTGTTGATTGTTAAAGATTTCTTCTTGTTGATCTTTTTCTTTTGGGGTTCCTGTGGATGGCTTGCCTTTGTGAGCTGAGTGACCTCTCAGGTTTATCCTCAAACCTCGGGTCTGTCTGCACTCTTTAAGCTCCTGAGGACTCAGGTCTAGTTGTTCTCAAGGTCAAGCCTCCTGGTGGTCTCCTTGCTTGTTCCTCTTCCCAAAGCTCCTTTAACAGTCTCAGGGATCTGCTTCTACAGTTGTGCACCCCTCTGTTCTGGCTCTTCACCCAAGGTCCTTGCCTGAGCTCAGGATCCATGTCTGCACCTGTGCTCAGTGACTGTGTTCAAAGTCCATGCGTTCTTTAACCTTTTGGGGTCTTAAGTCTTGTTTCTCTCAGGAGCAGGCCCTGGTGATCCCAGGTAGCTGCCAAGGACTTAATGGGTGCCCCAAACTTGCTCTAACTCTTTTGAGCTGCCTTTGGCACTTTAGGTGATGTGTGGGGGGGAAGGGGTTGCTCAGCTCACATTTTAGTGAGAGCTGCTTCACCCCCTTATAGCATGAAAATGCCCTGTTTCCATGTACCTTCAATGCTGCGCCCTGTTGTGGGGTCCCTTCGTTCATCTGGATTTGTTTCTATGTCTTCTTGAGGAGTCCTATATGTGTGGGTTAGGAAAGGTCAAGCAGTTGCTTTTTACTCTGCCACCATCTTAACCCAGAACCTCTTCATGCTTTTTTTATGAACATGCTTGGAACCATTTCTTCCTTGAATAGTGAAGACCTGAGAAAAGACCTTGGGGATGTACCACACATTTAATTTGTCTGAAGCAAACATTAAAAGTATACAAAGACAAGCAGACAGACAGACACACAGACAGACACACATTCACACACACACACACACACACACACACACACACACACACACATACACACTCTGGTTCTTTGTTCCTCAACCAGTGAATACCTTTATATTTCCTTGTATTGCTAATAAGCCAGATCACATTAAATCAAAAATATTCACTTTATTTACAAATATGCCCAATATCTCAAGTTTTTTCCTTTCTTTATTTTTTGACTCAATAAAGGTTCTACAACATGATTCTTTTCTGCAACCCCTTTCAAGTAAATCAACTTTTCTTCTCTACTTCATGGATCCAATCAGTCTTGGAAATGCTTTTCTTTTCTAAAAAATAGCTGATAGAATATTTATCCTTTCTTGAAAACATAATATAAGATATACAAAGACCATGTATTTCAGAATATTATAATGATTCTTATGCTGTATTTCTTTATAGTTAAATTTTCTGTTATAATTCAAAATTATAAAGGAATTATAAACAAGATATATCATATCTCTCTAAATAGGCCATTAGACTGTATTTGATGTAATAGATAACATTTAAAAGTATCCTTTTTCGCATCTTGGTTGGAATATCTTCACTGGGTACCAAACCATTATAATTAATTATAGTTCTAAGCATTATGCTAATATTGGATTTGTAAATCATTTAAAAAGAAGAAAATGAAGAATATTCAGTTGCATTTTTAAAATGGCTTTCTTCCCCTTTAGCAGTGTAAAGGTCAATATTAATTTGGGGATGACAAACTTCTAAATTTTTATTAAAACTAGATTTTTATTAAAATTTTTGGTTTAGTTTAAGGATTTGTGATTTTATTTGTTAGGGGAATTCTCTCCACCAACAGATGTCACAATATATATCATTTATAATTTCAGAGAATTACATGACCTTTGTTGAAGTTAAATGACTTTTCCATGGTTACATAGTGAATACCAGAATTGATATTTAAGCCAAGACCTTCTTGACTCCAAGTCCAACATGCTATCTAATATTTGATCAGAGGAATATATATTTTGATTTGGAAAGGACCTCAGAAGCATCTAAACCAACTCCTTCATTTTACAGATAAAATAATTGAATTACAGTGAAATTAAGTGACTTGTCCAGAATCCCATAGCTAAGTACCCGAGGTCGACTTTGTATTCAGATTTCTCCTAGCCTACCCAGTTTATTATCTATGACATGCTGCTTTTAACAAATTTTCCCCTCCACAATCTTAAACCATTATTTTTACTAATCTGACATTTGCATTTTGATATAATAAAGATTTTTATTTTAAAGTAAGTCTTGTTTGAGTTCCAGAATTTCTAGTAGAATAAAATAAGGAAATAAACAGGAGCTCACATATCACATTTCTATCAAAGTCAAATGCAAAGTGACATGCAACAATTTCTCAAGTACAAGTTTAAATTTAGAAACTCACCTTTGAGTGAGTTCAAAATAAGTCCTATCTTGAGTTGTTCTATTCATATTCTTAATATCATAAATATTTTTTCTCCTAATAATATTTTGAAAATCTAGTTAAGATGCCCAAATTCACATTCTAGAGATATTGCTTTAAATTTTAAATATATATTTGCAAATATCAATTCCACAGTAGAGCTTTTGATGTGGAAATGTTTGTTTTGATATTCTGTGAAGCCTCATTGACAAACAAGAGCAATAATTAATTTCCAAGTCCTTAAGTTAATTTTTTGAATGGTTATAATATATTTAATCAGATTCTCTAACCTGCTAATTGTATTTGCCAAGACTCATTTCATAAAAGTGGGTATGGGTAAGTTGTTGACTTTTTGTCTATATTCATTTTTGCTACAGATAAAATGGTTAATTTATGCACTTAAGTGATAATCATTTCACAAGATCATCTCCACATATTATAATAGTAGCCAACCTTGAAGGCAAGAAGACAGGGGTTCAAGTCTCATTTCTCACACTGACTTGCTATGTGATCCAGGGAAAATTCTTTAACTTCTTGGTACACTAAGCAAAGGAGGAGGAAGATGAGGAGGAAGAGGATTAATTGGTAGGTAGGGGAGAGGGGGGTCATATACTCCTCTATGTGCTGTTTTGCTTCTGATTTCCCCTTATCCCTTGAAAATCATCTCTCTCTGTCTACCTTTCAAGTTGTGTTCAGCAGGAGAGTCCCCTGACTCTGTCTTGCTGTTGGATATGGATTACTGCCTTTTTGAAGTACTTTTTAAAGTTTAGTATAGAAGGCTAGTCAGAGTGGTTTGGGCTTTTGCTTCTACCAAGCCACCATCTTGACCTGTTTACAGCATTTAAACAACCATCCTGAGGATACTAAACAAGCCCTATTTTTGGTTCAAAATTAGTACTCTCCAATTAAAGATGAATCCTACATTGAACCCAAAAAAAGAAGGCTTATTTCAAAATCATGAAACAACTATGAAGTAAAATTTAATATTTTCCTGTGAAGACTATAATAAATTAAGACAAAAAAGCAAACAACTGAAATGAATTTAGTCTTCGAATGATTTGAAAGGAAAATAACAAAAAGGTTACACCTTGAACTCTTCAAAATATCACAGTATTCATGGGACACTATTTTTTTAGTAATATGAATCCTATTAGTTTTTTTTTTTAAACCCTTACCTTCCATCTTGGAGTTAATACTATATATTGACTGCAAGGCAGAAAAGTCGTAAGGGCTAGGCAATGGGGGTTAAGTGACCTGCCCAGGGTCACACAGCTAGGAAATGCCTGAGGTCAGACTTGAACCTAGGACCTCCTTTGTCTAGGCCTGGCTTTCAATCTACTAGACTACCCAGATGCCCCCTTCTATTAATCAATATTTTTGTTAATGTTCTTAATAAGGATAGATCAATATTTTAATCAATATTTTTGTTAATGTTAATGTTAATATCAATATTTTTGTTAATGTTCTTAATAAGGATAGATATCTTAATTAGGTTATCAGTCAAAAGATGCTTCTAGTATAAAACATTTTGACCATTTGACAATAAAGTACATTTTATAGATCATAAAGATAATCTGCTGAAAATGTCATAATTTTTTATGTTTTTTTAAAAGGACTGTTATAGATCTGACAAAGATTGTCAGATCTATAACATTCCTTTTAAAAACCATCAAAAATTTGTGTAAGTATACTATTATAAGTTGATTGATAACCAATTTGAAATCTGGCAGTTTTTGTTAACTTCAGTACTTATACAACTATAACTGATTTGATTAAATCTATAAAATTAAATCAGTGTGAAGAAGATTTCTGTTCATTTAAAATCATTAAAAAGCTAACTTCTTTGATGAGAAGCAAACCTAAAACTCTTAGTCACAATAATTTAATAACCTTTAATATTGAAAAAGTATCACAAACTTTAAGAAAACAGTTAAAATGGAAGGAAGCTATTCATGTTTGATTCAGGATGCATAATGGGATAGATAGTAATAAAAACTGTAGCTCACCAATATCTGACCATCTCTTCTTAGAAGATCCATCTCCAGGGCTACTAAAAACTGAGACCTACTCCAGAATGAGATCATGAGAAGTTCCCTCCACACCCGCCAGGGACTACATGAAAACCTGAGACATCACACAAATCTGAAACTCAAGTGAAAATTAAATGGATGTTGAGGGTTACTAGAATACAAAAGTACTTCATCCTTGTATTATTGGGAAGACATGCAAATTCTACCTCTCCCATTCATTATTGCCTCCAAAAGGTTGTTATCAAAGAGCTGCCCATAAAGGACTGCCCTTTATGTGTCTTTAGGCCTTAGCAATCCATAAAACAAATAACTTTATATCAAAGAGGGGAATGTGAAAATAATTTTGATAATCCTACATAATTTAGTCAGTATTTACTAAAATCATAGTGATTTCATAGGAATCAGTGATTGATGTTAGACTAAATATAGTTAAGATTAGAATTAAATCAGTAATATTATTTATTAGTGATAATATAGATAGATGTCTGTTGTAGAGAATCACATTACATTAACCCTTGAGTTTATTATTGCAGCAACAACACCCCTCATCCTTATGAATAATTATTGGAATGATTGAATGAGCTCTTATAGAGTTAAGGGAGTTGAACTGGGAGAACAATGTCATAGTAATGACACCATTGTAAAGAAAAACAATTTTGAAAGACTTGAGATCTGATCAATCTAATTACAATCTACAACTCCAAAAGACATGGTGAAACATGTCTCAATTCTTGATCAAGAAGTAGATAGAGGAAAAATGTCACTGTATGAAAGAAACCTTTTGGAAATAAACAGAGGATTTGTTTTGCTTGACTATGCTTATTTATTATAAGATTCCAAGAGGCATAGAAATGACAGAAAACAAACTAATTACAGCAATGTGAAATAAATGGGGACTGATGATGGTAATGCCAAATAAAACAAAAATATATCAGTGTAACATTTTTAAATGTACAGAATAAAACAGAAGATTCTGAAGGAAACATAGGCAAGTGAAATTGCTTTGGTTCGAAAATGATAAATATACTATAAAGAGTTTAATTTTTTTGTTTTAATTTAATGTAAATTATCATTTATATTAATTTTCTTTTCCACTATGACACATCCCATATTACTACTTTAAAAAATCTATACATAATGGAGAGTCATAATTTCATATATGATCCTATTTTTCTATTCTCTGTATAGGAAATGTTCATTCTTGTCGGTATTTATTAAGTTCTGAATATGACAAGAAATTTTAAAGTTTTTTTAAGAGAAATAAAAGGTGATGGATATGATAGATATTATAAGATCATTGATTTAGAGCTATGTGGGAATAACCATTAATAAAATGTGCCAACCACAATGCTAAGCAATTTTAAAAACCAATATTAGCTCATTTGATCCTCATGACAGCTCTGTTAGGTAGGTGCTTTTATCTCCATTTTAAAATTGACAAAATGAAACAAATAGAAGTTAAATGGTTTGCCTAGGGTCACATAAGTAGTAAATGTCTGAAATGAGATTTGAACTCAGATCTTCCTCAATCTAAGCCTCAAAATCTAGTCACTGTGCTATCAACTACTTCTGCAGCAGACCTTGGAAGTCATCAAATCCAAATTCCTTTATTTTTCAAAGGAGAGAACTGAGGCAGAGAGAAATAAAATGCCTTGTATGTGGTCTCATAGCTAGTATCTGAGGTAGGAGTTAACTCCAGAATATATATCCAGTTATTTTTTGGAAGTAGAATTAAGGAGACCTGGAAACTGTTTGGAAATGGAAAGGGGGATATTTGGGATAACTTCAAGTTTGCAAATATAGGTGACTTGAAGCATAGTGTTGTGTTTAACAGAAATAAGAAAGTTTGGGGGAGGAATCAGATTTTACACAACATGGGACTAAGTGGAAGAGATAAGTTCTATTTTGTACATATTGAGTTTGAGGTACTTACAAGATATCCAAGAGGAGATAGTCAACAAAGACTTTGAGATACAGGTTTAGAATTTAGATATTAATCTTGGAGTCTTCTGCCTAGAAAAGACATTTCAGTGTATGGGATTTAAAGAGAGATGTAAGAAAGAGTATAGATTGAAAGACTTTTTAACTTGGAATCCATGAACTTTTAAAAATAGTTTGATAACTATTCAATATAAATGGTTTCCTTCATAATCCTATTTATTTTGTTTTATATAGTTAAGAATATTTTTCTAAGAAAGCATGCAAAAGTTTCATCACTGCCAAAGGTGTACAAGATATATATATATAAAAGATTAAGAACCTCTGACAAGGAAGAAGAAAAGAAGAAAAGAAGAAAAGAACAAAGCCCAGGACAGACTTCTTTTTTTTTTTTCTTTTTCTTTTTTTGGTAAGTGTAACATTTACTCTCCTTTTATTAAAAGTAAAACAAAACTTCATTTGAGGCCTCACTGGAGCATTTAGGTAACATTACATTTTCAGGGGCTATGCCAAATTACTTTTGGCAGGACTTAGTAAACTGAAAGATTTGGAGTGGAGACGTCTGGTAATGACCTCTATGCCTGTTGTCCACTGGTCAGTCTAGTTGGGAGAGTCTCTTTACCAGGTTGGCTATGGGGTGATGACTTTTTTGAGTTACTGAAACTCTTAAATGCTGCAGGACAGACTCTTGGGGTACACCCATGCTAAGAATGTAGCATAAGGAAGATGATCCAACAAAGGAAACTAAGAAGGGGTGGTCAGATGGATAGGAGGAGAACCAGGAAAGTGAATTGAAAAGGTAAAGTAACTTTCTCAGAATCATAAAGACAGTTCATTATAAATTGGAAGTAGGGCTTTAATATAGCTCTTTCTGCCCTCGTGGCTAACTCCCTTTCCCCCATCCACAATGCTTATAGCCTTCTAACAACTGTCAAGGCTACTTATGAGTTTTAGTTCACTTCCAATCCCTCTACATACTCACCTAGACTCGGAGAAGTTATTTCTAAAAATCTAGCACTAAAAATGCTATTGAAATATAAACATTTAAAAAATTAGTGATGCCTATCTTAATAGAGCTCAAATCACTTTACATATATTTTCTATATAGGCATGTCTTACAGAAGGTTGTCCCAGAGCCCTAATAAGGGTAAACCAATAGAGGCACTAGAACTCTGAAGGAGTATAGAAAAATGTAAAAAGAAAATGTATCTACTATCTCAAGCAAACCAAGACATAAGAATAATGGACAAAGAGGGAGAATTACAATCAAAGATATGTTGGAATCAATTTGTACTGACTCTAATGAGCTAACGAGTACATTTTTATTATGTAAATTTATACTTTGGAAATTGCCAAATGCTACAAATCGGTGCTTGATTTATTGGTTTTCTGATTGTCTAGATTTAAAACGGTGATAGAAAAATTTTAATTATGCAGATAAAATTTAATAATGTGTCATACATATAGTTTTCTAAATCTTTTACCAAACCTTTTATCAGCACACCCCTGGATATAATTATATATGTATATATAATTGCCTTGAATATAAAATTTGCTATAGTCCAAATCTCAAACAACTGCTACCTCTTAATGACAAAATCAATATTATAACAAATCCTTAGTATAATGTCACAAATATCTTTTCTAACATTGTTTGTCAAGACACCAATTTATAACCTTTTTCTGTGTAGCTTAATATCTGCTAGATGACAAAATTTCAGTTGAAGGGTCTTATGTGGGGAAAGTTGTGTAAGGAATAGAAGGAATCAATTAATGAGTAATTATATTACAAATTTTCTGTCTGTGCTCAAAGGAAATTGCTTGAAATTTTCTCAAAAGTCTAAGTTATTAAGGAAAAATGTAAGCAAATTACTTTAAGCTCATTTTATAAGGATTGTTATTCTGAATTACAAATATCTTTCAGGATTGCAAACTAATTCTATGAGTAATCTGGGAGAAGTACCATATATGTTGTCCTGTAGTGGTTTACAATCCAGCTGGTAAAGTGAAACAAATGTATATGAAACAATGAGAAACAACAAATTATATGACCAAATGCTAAGTGAAATAATATAGACTAAATCAGTGATGGGCAAACTACAGGCCACAGGCCAGATGCGGCCCCCTGAAATTTTCTATCCGGTCTCAGGACATTATTACTAATCTGACAAATACAGTGAGTAGGGTACAATATAATGAAACCTAGAAAGAATTGCCTTAGAAACAGACTTACAGATGAGCATTTCCTTTCCTTTAGCCCCCTCTTTAAAAAGTTTGCCCATCACAGCTCTAGACAATATAAAATATTTGGGAATCTGTCTGCCAAGACAAACATAGAAATTATATGAAAATAATTATGAAACACTTCACACAAATAAAATTAGATCTCAACAATTAATTGCTTATGCATAGGCCAAGCTACTATAATAAAAATGATAATCCTACCTAAATTAATTTACTTATTCAGTGCCATACCTGTCAAACTACCAAAACACTGTTTTATAGAACTACAACAAATAATAATACTCATCTTGAAAAACAAAAGGTCATGAACATCAAGAAAACTAATAAAAAAAATGTGATGAATGTTGGCCTAGCATTACCAGTTCCTAAACCCTATTATAACTGTTACTGGCTCAAAGCTAGAAGGGTGGATCAACAATGCAGTGCTCGATATACCCAAAGATCCCGGTTTTGGGGATAAGAATCCACAATTTGACAAAAACTGCTGGGAAAATTGGAAAACAGTATGGGAAAAATCTCACACCCTAAACCAAGATAAGGTCAAAATGGGTATATGTTTAAACATAAAAAGTGATAATATAAGTAAACTAGGCAATGGTAGAATAGTTTATCTATCAGATCTATGGAGAAGGGAAGGATTTAAGACCAAACAAGAGACAGAGAACATCACAAGATGTAAAATGAATAATTTGATTATATTAAATTAAAAAGATTTTGTACAAACAAAGCCAATGCAACCAAGATTAGAAGGGAAGCCCAAACTAGGAAAAAATTTTTACAACAAATTTCTCTTACAAAGGTCTAATTTCTCAAATATGAAATGAACTAAGTCAAATTTATAAGAAACCAAGTCATTCACCAAATAATAAATGGTCAAAGGACATGAATAGGCAGTTTTCAGATGAAAAAATCAAAGCTATCAATAATCTTATGAAAAAATGTTTTAAATCTATCTTGATTAGAGAAATGCAAATTAAAACAGCTTTGAAGTACTACCTGACATCTAGCAGATTGGCCAATTATGATAGTAAAGGAAAATAATATATGTCGGTGGGGATGTGGCAAAATTGGGACACTAATGCATTGCTCCTGGGATTGTGAATTGATTCAACCATTCTGGAAGGCAATTTGGAAATATGCTTAAAGGGCTATAAAACTTTATATACCTTATGATATAGTGATATCACTACTACATCTGTATCCCAAAGGAGTTGAAAAAATGAGAAATGACCTAGTTCTACAAAAACATTTATTGCTGCCCCTTTTGTGGTGTCAAAGAATTGAAAACTGAGAGGATGTACCTCAATAGGCAAATGGTTGAAAAAATTGTGGTATATGATGGTGATGGAATATCATTGTGTTATAAAGGAATGATGAACAGGATATTTTCAGAAAGAGCTGGAAAGACCTATATGAACGGATATAGAGTGAATTAAGCAGAACCAGAAGAACATTATATATAGTTATACTGAAATACTGTAGGACAATCAAATGTGATAGACTTTGCTACTAACAGCTATACAATGATCCAGGACAATTCTGAAGGACTCATAAAAATGCTAACATGGAAATATGTTTTGAGTGATAATATATGTTTAATCCAATGGCATTGCTTATCAACTCTAATGGTGGGAGGTAAGAGAGGAGGGAGACAACATGAATCAGGTAACTGGAAAACTTATGTATAAATTTGTTATTGGAATAAAATAAAGATAAAAATTAAAAGCAGCAAATAACGGAAGAATAAATAAATTCCACCTTGACTTATTCCTTTGAAGAATAAAGGTGGTATAAAAATTTTCCTGTTCTGCCTTGCAATACTTTTTTTTAAAATCACAATTCCTTTCTGCAATTTAATTTGCCATTCCTTTTTAGTGCAGTTTCTTTTTTTTTAACCTTTACCTTCTGTCCATTGGTTCTAAGGCAGAAGAGTGGTAAAGGCTAGGCAATAGGGGTTAAGTGACTTGCCCAGGGTCACACAGGTAGGAAGTGTCTGAGGCCAGATTTGAAACTAGGACTTCCTGTCTCTAAACCTAGCTCTCCATCCATTGAGTCACCTAGCTGCCCCCTAAAATAAAAGTTTTAAAGAATGTCTAATCTACATTTAAGGTAAACCAATTCCACTGAATGGCATCCCATAAACTTCACACTCAGTTTAACTAACTGAAATGTTTTTACTTTGCAAATGTATTTCTTTTTAAATTCCAAGTTGTAGAAATATTTAAAGTCACAGAAATTTTATTCCAATTTCTTCTGTACTATTTCCCAAGTTTTTCTCATTTTTTAACAATTTTCTGAATTTTAGAGACTCTATTGAACAGATTTCATGATTAATAAGCAGTTTGTAAAATTCAAATTGCATCTTGAAATTCAGTCTCTAGTATTTTAAAAGTTCCTCTTCTATAAAGTAACTAATCTGCCAATTTTTGTTTTCATTAAAATTTACAAAGTTTGCTGGTAACTCTAAAACTTGTCAAAATCCTTCACCAAAACCTTCAAATTATAATTTTAAAAATTTTAATTGAAAAATTATTCATTTTTAGTAGGGGTTCTAAGAGGTTGGTTTTATATATGACTACTTGACAAAATTGTTCTAATTAAATTTTCCATGACCATCTAATGTCCTATTAGTATATCATATGCAAAAACAAGGTGATAATATTGTTTTCTCTTTGCCCATGTTTATTTTCTCATGTCTTTTTTTATCTTACTGCTTTAAATAACATTTCTAGAATTATGCCAAATAATAGTTGTGATAACGGACCTCCCTCAGTACCTGGAGCTTCCTTTAACTGCAATATTCATTTTCCATGTCAGTTCCGTTTTCCCATTCATGAATTCTTCCTGCGATCTGCATTTGGAAAGCAAACTGGCCAAACTTCATGCCCCTCCTTGATAATTTACCCTCCCTTTTAGGCTTTGACATTGCACCAGAATGAATATTTTCACCTCACTTCATCCATCCTCTTTTCATCATTCTTGTGATCTTTCAGCATTAGAAATATAAAGTCCTTGAGAGCAGCAAGCTCTTTATTTTTCCTTTTCTTTCTTTTTCTTTCTTTTCTCTTTCTTATTCAGCACAGTGCCTGGCAAACAATAATTCCATAATAAATTCTTTTTCTTTGCCTTTCTCCATTGAGATATTACTGGAAGGCTTCTAGTATTTTTCTATTACATGTGCATCTAAATTATATTATTTCTTGTATTAAGTGAATTTCATTTCTTTTTGTTTTTTTTTCAATGTTTCCCCCATTAAAATGGATATTATATTTTGTCAAATGCTTTTTCTACAATCATTAATACAATTTAGATTTTTTGTTATTGATATATTTAATCTTTTTATATTAAAATTTCAACCTTGTATCTCTAATGTAAATCAAATATGTTCATAGTGTATAATTTATTTAACATGTTGCTGTGGTCTCTACTAATATTTTATTCAACATGCCAGCATCAATATAATCCTCATTTCCTACTTGGTTGCACAACTTTGGAACTTTACTGACTTCTTCACCATGTTCCAGGACCTACCTTATTTGTACACTCTATCATTTTTTAGGATCAAATCAACCTTGGTGAATATATCTTATTACTGTTCTGCTCCTAGGATTGAATGGAAGGACATGATCTCCAAAACTTTCCTTTTAGGCAGGGGTTCCAGATGAACATTTCATTTCTCACATGATATCTGCACCACGGTTTCTTTATCTTCCACCAGTAGGTTGCCAGTTCCTTGAGGGCAAGTACTATTTTTCTTTTTTGTGCATCCCAAAGCACATAGCATAGTGCCTGGCACAAAGTAAGTGTTTAATTAATGTTTACTAACTATTGGTTATTAAAGATACTGAACTATTTTCTTTCACCATTTTCTTTCTGCTAAATATAGCTATCAAAACCATATTTTATGTCATAGGAGAAATTAAGTAGATCCTAAGATCACTTCATTTGTGGCTTATTTATCATTTTTTTCTGAGTTTGGGTTATTTAAATTCTTTTTTACTTGAACTTTTATTCTGAATATTTTATATTGTAAGTTTCCATCGATTTCTTAGAAGTTATTCATTTTATTGGTATGTAATTATAAAAAATAGTATGTATTCCCTTTATTTCTTCAAAATTTTCTATGAATTCTCCTTTTTCGCTTTTGATATTTATATTTTTTCTTTAAAAATCAGATTAGATAATGATTTGTATTTATTTTGAAAGATTCTAGTTTTCTGCATCATTTTTCTTTCAATTTTATTAATTACTTTGGTGTTCAGAATTTATTTTAAGTCTTTTCATTATTAAGGTTTTTTTTTTTTGGTTTTGTATACTTTATTCATTAATCTGTATCTTTTCTTTTTTGCTAATGAAAGTGTTTAATGGTGTAAATTTCAATCTAAAAATTGTTTTGGTTGTATCCCAGTGATTTTGGTATGGCATCTCATTGTTGTAATGTTTTTGATAAAATTATATTTTTTCATACGATTTATTCTTTTAACTACTAATTCTTCAGGACTTAAAATTTTACTTTCCATTTAATCTTTTTTCCTTTATGATCTCTAGTTAACTATAACTTTAATTTATTTGTGTAAAGCACAGGGTGTGTTCAATAGTTCTCCTTCCTGCATTTTATTTAGTTTTTTTCTTCAAGAACATGGCTTATTATAAACATAATATGTTATACACATGCATATATAGAATGTAGAAATATACATTCCTTTCTATTCTCTTTTAGTAATCATCAATTTGTTTTTCATTTTTATTATGCCAACCTCCTCAAATAAAGAAGAAAGTAGTGAATAGCAAGGAATGTAATTAATACTAATGATCTATTATTGAATTAACTTGTTTCGACTCTATCACCCTTCCTCATTTCCATTTGTTCAGATGCTGATTATTGATGTTTGCAGTTTAGGTCTTTTTTTTTTAAACCCTTATCTTCTGTCTTGGAGTCAATACTGTGTATTGGCTCTAAGGCAGAAGAGTAGTAAGGGGTAGGCAATGGGGGTAAAGTGACTTGCCTAGGGTCACACAGCTGGGAAGTGTCTGAGGTCAGATTTGAACCTAGGCCTGGCTCTCCATCCACTGAGGTACCCAGCTGCCCCCAGTTTCAGTCTTCTTAATCCCTGTTTTGATTCTCTCTGAGCTTGTTTTGTTTTGTTTGTGAATATACCCCTACAAACTCTAACCTATTCTTTAGTTCTTTTTCCCTTTTCCCTTTTACTTCTGTTTTTCACATTGAATGTAGCTTTTATTACTTTATTAATTAATATTAATACTCAAAATCAATAATTTTGTTACTAAACCAAGCTCCACATATAGTTCTCTGTGTATATTTTCAACTTTCTTTTGCCTTAATCAGATGTGAGTGAAGTTTATGTAATGCTGTCTCCTCTCACTTCTTCCTCTATATTTGAATAGTCTTTTCATGTACCAGAATTATTAGAAATGTTAATTTCTATCATCTTCTCCTTCATTTATTTTCTAATATGTCCATTTCAATTTATTTCCTCTTAAGACTATCAGAGCTGAACAAAACTATCCCCAGTGCCACTGATTGATTTGTAGTAGGTAAATAATAACACAGGGGGTAGTAGTGGGTGAAAGGGATGAATGAGGAATGATTGGGGTGAAGAGGGATAACTGCTTGACACAAATACAAATGGGGAATCACACTCACCCCCATAAATACAGTACTTGGGGAATGAGTGGTGGCAGTTGAGACCAACTGTCCTCCAGACCAACTCTGCCAGGGATTCCTTTTAACACAAGCGGGTCCCCTTGTTGGTTTTAGAGAAGGATGACAAGTTAAACAAAGTTAAGTTTATTCGTTTGGTAAGATGGGAATTGGAGGGAGAGGAGTGTCTAGTTTCTAAGGGAACCAACTGCCAGAGAATGGCTAACCGAACAGACAGACAGCAACTGGCTCAGCTGAGTTGGACAGGGCTTTGGGATTCTCAAACAAAGATCCTTGATGACTTTCAGGTGATGTTTAGACTCAGGAATACATCTGGTGTCTCAGCAAGATAATCCACACAGGTTAGGAAGCATAGGACTTCCTGGAGCTCTTCACCAACTACAGGAGAGATCCTAACTCTACCTAGATCTTCCTATTTATCTTGATTGTAGATCCACCTACTCTATAGAGATCCCAAATAATCCAAAGACTGGCTGTACAGCAGCTCTCAGCTTCTCACCTCTCCTTCCAAACAGGAAAACTGTCCACAACTGTCTCTCTGAACCAAAAACCCTTTTACATTCTGGGCTTAGAATGTTCTCAGTCAGCCAAGCTGGTCTGTCTTTTCCTACTCACTATATATGCCTATCTATCAATTATAAATTACCTAATTACCCATAACAGATTCCCTCTTTGACTCTTGAAGATATCAGGCTTCTGAAGAGACACTTGTAGATTTTACATCTGCTAGAATGTAAATACTCCATCATTGTTAAAAGCACTCCAATGACCTAAACCAGTGATGGGCAAACTTTTTAAAGAGGGGGCCAAAGGAAAGGAAATGCTCATCTGTCAGTCTGTTTCTAAGGAAACTCTTTGGAAGTTTCATTGTATTGTATCCTACTCATTGTATTTGTCAGATTAGGAATAATTTCCAGGGGGCTGCATCCGAGGGCCCTAGTTTGCCCATCACTGATCAAATTGTTTTCCTTCCTATGTTTGTTTTGACACCTGTGTTTGCATTTAAAATTTTCTACTCTTATCTCTAATTTTCATTAGATTTTGCTTTGTAAACTCTTGCTGCCTTTCGAAGTCATTTGCTTCTAGTTTTTGGATTCTGGTTTTTAAAGACTGAATTTCATCCCTGTATTTTTTTTTTATCATCCTTTACCTTTTGGACTATTTTTCTTTGAAGGTCATCTTTCACTTTCCAAATTTGCATCTTTTTCAAGCTGGTCAATTCTGGCTTTTAAGACACGATTTTCTTGTTTTACTTTATATAAGCCTCTGTTTTCAGATGACATATTTTGCTTTTTAAGTTTTTTTCCCAATTTTCTTCGGCCTCTCTTGTTTTTTGGATTGTGTTTTGAGGTCTTCCAACGCTTGCACCCAAAATTTGCTGGAGTTCTGAAATAATAAGACGTATAGATGAAGTAGTAAGGTAACATACTTTGGGATACTTTGCTTGATGACTGCAAAGTACCTCAGTTGTTCACCTTAAAAGGAGGTTCAATTTGTGGACCTCCTTCACTGGGCTCAGTGCACACGAACTGGCTTAGAGAGTATTTTCTCTATAAAAATGTTTTTATTTGTATTTTAAAAGATATGAATATAAGGATTATAAACAAGGAAACCTTAATACTACAGGGAAACTAAATATCTACCCACTCTTCTATGTTTGCTTCAAGGCAAAGTATTCAGGTCTTGATGGTACACTGAACTCCTTACCACTACCTAAACCCTGCCACCCCCCCAAAAAAAAACTCTATCTGACTAAATCTAACTAAATCCTTTTATAAGAGAATAAATTATTTATAGCAAAAAGTGTCCTCAAGTAGAGAGTCAGTTAGCCCGGTGTCTCCTTTATGATACTTTTTTATGTTACTTATTTTTTGTCTTTTTTGCTCTTGACTCATTGATTACTTTCACTATTTTCTCTTTAACATGAAAGCTCTGGATTATTGGCTATAGGTATATTTTCCTAATTATTGAATTCCTGGCTATTGTCATTTTGGAGTTATTTTAGAAGATGATAGATTCTTTCTGTTTTTTTACTTTGTTCTCTTTTTTCTAATAAATCTGGAAATTTCTGTCTTAGGATTTTTGAAAAAATTGTAGCCAATTTGTTTTTTTTTTAAACCATGATTTCCCTAGAGTTTGATGATTCTTAAATGATCTCCTTTTCATGTATTTTCTAGAACAATTATTTTTGTAGTAAATATGTTTTCTTCTATTTTTAATCTTTGAAATTTTTTTCTAATTTTTTCTTTTGTTCAGTGGCATCATTGAATTCTATTTGGTCTGGTTTTTTTCCCCCCTGGGGAGAATCTCTTGCTTGAATAATTTTATTCTAAGTGTTGTTCTAAGTTTTATTTTTCTTGCAATTTTTTTCTTGAGAGCTTTTAGTTAACTTGTAATTTCATATTTTTCTGTAGTTTTCATTTCTTCTAGTTACTTTTGTAGTTTCTTTGGCCAAGACATCCCCCAACTCTCCCAACCCTAGTCCATACCATCTTGGGGTTCTGCTTATGATTGTTTTGGAGATATTCTCTTCTATATTTACTTCTTTAACATCTCTTGTCCAGTAATATCTGTTCTTAGTATTTGGTGTCTTCTTTTACTTACTCATTTCCAGTCTTAGTTTTCAATATGAGCCCTTTGGTCAGGGCCAGCTCTACCTCATCTGACATTCAAATGTCAGTCTCAATTTGGTCCTATCTTGAGTGTTTACTCTTGGCTTCTACTTCCTTTGGTGTGTATCTTTTAGTGTTTATGCTAGTTAGTTTTGTCCCATCCTTTCATGATATCCCTGATGACTTCCATACACCCTACGATTATTCCCAATTGGGTGGCTATTACAATGTCCTCTTTGTGGCACTCTTTTGTTTTCAGGCCTATTCACCTTACTTTATATTTGTGTCCTGGTGGGACATCTTATATCTCCAAGGGCTCCTAGATTTCTTTTTATAAAGTCATGGCCTGGATAAAGGAATTTACTTGTTCCCTTTTGCCTTTCTTAAAAATAATAATGCAATCTAATGTCTTTTTTATGTCATTGCTAGAATACATCTCAATGAGCTTGATTTCTCTAAATTTTTCATATTTATATCTCAATTGGGAAATTCCATCCCCCTTTTCTCCTTATGGTCACAGTCTCTGTTCAGGTCTTCTCACTTGGGGATTATTAATTACTAGGTACAAAAATTTCTAGTTGTAGTTGTAACCAGACTTTGACTTTAAGGATATCAGTTTGGCAGCTCTGTGGAAGAAGAGATTGGAAGAGATCCTAGAGGAAGAGAGACTGATTAATTAGGCTGCTATTAATATGGTCCAGAAGAGAGGTGATATTTTCTTTTAGGGATGCATTCTGTTGTAACAGCCAGTCACAGAGCTAGAAATAAGTAGATCACAGTTGAATTCCTCACTTGTGCCATTAACACTGTGTGACCTCTCTAGGCTTCAGTTTTTTTTTTACCTATAAAATGAGGACTATTTAGTATGCACCATCTTTTTCAGAGTATTGTTGTGAGGAAAGCACTTTGTAAACCAAAAAGTGATACAAACATGAAATTATTTTATTTTTTGACAAAATGATAAATGGTCTTAGGGTAATGCTAGAAAATATATCATCTTTTTGTATGACAATACCTTTATTATCACAATGCCTCGGAATGATATTTACTCATGCAATATCAGCTGAGCTTTTTAATGTCTTTTTCAATAATATACAATGAAGCTAAGTTGCCTGCCTTAGAAGCCATATGATATAAATTCCTTAGCACATGATGTCTGTTTTCCCAACAGTTTCCAGCAAAAAGAGCTGGTCTGAAGCAATGTTAGGAAGTTTTTTACATTTTTTTCTTTTGCCACTTTAGCCTCCTATTTCTATACCCTTTCTTCATTTCACCAGGCCCCTTCTGACACTTCAAAGGCTGTCTGTCTGTATATATGAATGTCTGTCAGTTTTCAACTTTTGATTGATTATCCTTAGTTTGAAACTCATTCACAATCAAGCGAATGGACAAGGCTCTTGCATTTTAAACCTTATCTATAATTGTAGAATGAAAGGTTCTGTTCCCTTGTTGAAGCAATTTCAGGCATCAGTGAACAAGTGGAGAAGTTTTTATTTTTCTTTTAGTTGGGGGGGGGAGGGCTAGAATTATGTTTAATCAACTCCACAAGCCTTGAATGTAAACCTGACTGAGTATTTCAGGCTGTGAAAGGGAAGCCTCTCTCCCCCTTCTATATGAATCATGGTATTCCATAGGTATTCTCCATCTTAGAAATGTGCTAGTCCAATTCTCCTTTTTACAAATGATAAAATTAAGCATGAGAGAAATAAAGTGATACTCATGCTCAAGGATATGCAACTTAGTCCCCAAGATCTGGGACTTGAACCCAAGTCTACTGAAATCTAGTTGAGTACTCTTTCCATTGTGCTGTTTCTCCCAAAGAAAGGAAAATCCCATCATGGAAATTTAGAGCTGGATTCTGTAGAGAAAAAGGATTAAAGTGTCCACCATGGACTGCAAAACTGGCGTATCCTGAGCCAGATTAAGATGAAATTGGGAAATGTTTAACAAAATAAATTTTTAAATATTACACAGATAATGATTGGTTATGATTTTCTAAATCAGTATATGAGAGCAGGGATAATTTCTACTTGAGTTTGATACTACTGTCTTAAAAATCCAAGTCTTTCTTTTTATAGATGGAGAAAATGATTCTTAAGAGAGGTTAGTTCTTGAAAGGGCTGGAGATAAACCCAATATTCCAGATTCTGCCTATTCCATGACAAATGTGAAGAGGGAGAAATCATTTTTAACTTGCAACTGGGAGGTAGATGTTTCTTGCTTATTTCCTTGGGGATGATGAGTCAGGTTCTAGACTCATTGAATTTTCTAGAGGACTAATCCTGGAAGTTCCTAGATTTGAGGATGATACTTGGATGACTCTCTGTTTAGGATTGATTTTTTCCCAAAGTGAAGGAGATAGAAGCAGCTAG
This sequence comes from Gracilinanus agilis, assembly GCF_016433145.1. NCBI lineage: Eukaryota > Metazoa > Chordata > Mammalia > Didelphimorphia > Didelphidae > Gracilinanus > Gracilinanus agilis. Next base: position 357,276,211 of record NC_058132.1, read on the forward strand.
ACAGCATGGTGGATAGTGCATGAGGCCTGGGGTCAGGAGGATCTGGCTTCAAATCTGGCCTCATAAACATGCTTATTGTGTTTACCCTGGGGAAGAAATTTAACTCTATTTGCCCCTAGACCTTATCTTTCTAACTTAGAATTGTTACTAAGATAGAAAATAAGAGTTTTTTAAGTTGTCAATTTTTAAGGAGATATTTTGAAGGTTACAGAAACTGAAGGGTTGCCTTATTTCTGAGGCCAGAGATATTACCTTTAGAAGATATACATTTTTTTAAATTGTGACTTTTTAATCTCCTAAGTTTAACAGCTCTTGGGAGATGAAATAGGTCCAATTATTAATCATTAACACCTTTGTATAAAGTACTTAATCAGATTGTAAGAAACATAATACAATGGGAAGGATATGAAGACATAGAATCTTAATCCCCACTATGCCTCCAAGGTAGTGATCTAGTTAAATTCCCATCCTTTCTCTGGACCTCAGTTTTCACATCTGTAAAATGAGGAGAATCTGCATTAGATGATCTCTCAGATACTTTTCCATTCTAGTCTTCTTGAATTCTGCTCATAATAGACATCTACTGTTTCATATGCAGTAATCATTTGATATACAGATATTTATATGGAAATATCTACTTTATTTGCTGTTAAGTTCAGAATAAAAATACATTAAAATTCTAATCCTCTGTGTCTTGTGAAAGATCCTTTCTTACATCATGTTTTGTAGAGAAAATGTTTTGAATAGTACAGAAGGAAAGAAGGAAGAGAAGATGAAGGGAGAGAGGAAAGAAAGAAATAATTCCAGAAGACATGTTAAGGGAGGACTTAGATGGGGAGTCTAAAGAGCAAAAGAGAACCACAGAGACATTGGTGACCTAATGTATACATTCCTTTGCATGTGCATGTGTGAGTATTGTGTATGTGAATATTAGGAAAAAATAGGACCTTTAAAAGATGAGATAATAGTATGTGGTTGAGTCCAGACTTAGACACTCAAATTAAGATTTCAAAGTACAATTGTTGTACTAAGTTGTACAAAGTACAATAGGCCTACAGTCTATTCTCTCAGTTTAGTTGCATTATTTATTATGATTTTTCCTTCAACATATTGTTTTCAATAAACTTAAAACTCTTAATTTAGATTTGATTAATTACAAATGGAAAGACAAATAAAGATTGAACATTTGTATGTGGTTCATTTTCTCTTGTAGAATTTGAGATTGGATCCTGTGACATAGGAGGGCTAGTTAAAATGTCCAAGAAGTACAAAGTCAAGGGTCCTTGTCTACCATCATAGAACTTTTGATAGTGGATTGGCTTAGCAATGTCCTCCAAGGAAGAAATTTCTCAAATGAGAAGTCAGAGCTCTATGACCCAAATCAGAGCTCAGTATATGTTCTCAGAGCTTGGCTACATGGTGGTATCCAAGAGCAGGAATGTGACTTCCATATATGGATAATACATTGAATTCCATGGGTTAACTGGGATTACTCGGTGATATAATGTTCATATCTTGCTCTTCAGTTACTGTGCTTTGAAGATGATAGCTTAAGGAGCTTACATGTTTGCAAGTTTTAACTCGATGATCATGCTTTTCTGATGACCAGATATTCTGAAGATATCTAAGTTTATATGGGTGAGTGTATCTTTTAAGACTCAAAGCAGAATTTATGACATTACCAAGAATAAGGGTTTTAAATTTCATCTTAAAGACACAGGAAAGTAGAAAACTTTAGAGAGTAATATAATTCTTTTCTTGGAATTTGCAATATTTTAAAACATATTTAAGAAGGACATGGGCCAAATAAAGCCTATTATCTGTATAGATCCATGGATATGATTAAAGAAATGGTCTAGCATTATTTCCCAAACTTACCTGAAGTAAAGAGACCCATGTTCTGGGACTAAGGAGACCAGTAAATAAAACTTTATCATTCAAGTAAACTATTAGAATGAATAATAAGTAGAATTTATGACATTATCAAGGGTAAGGATTTTAAATTCCATCTTAAAGACACAGGAAAGTAGAAAACTTTAGTGAATAATATAATTCTTTTCTTGGAATTTTCAATATTCTGAAAGATATTTAAGAAGGACATGGGTGAAATAAAGCCAACCATCTACATAGTTCCATGGATATGATTAAAGAAATGGTCCAACATTATTTTCGAATGCTATCAGAAATAAAGAGACCCATGTTAAGGAACTAAGGAGACCAATAAATAAAACTTTATCATTAGAATAAACTAATAATAAGAAATAATGATAAAGAAATAATTGGCATTTATTATGTGACTTCTTTATGGTTATAAACTATTTTAAATTTGACCATTTCAGCCTCCCAACAACCCTGTAAAATCAACAAGTCCAGCTGACAAGCATTTGTTTATTTATTTTGTGCTTTATAATAACTTTTATTTTATTTTTTAAAATTTTAATTTTTTCCAGTTTACATGTTGATATAATTTTAATGACCACTTTCTGACATTAATTTCTCCTTCCCTCCCAACCTCCACTCTCCCCAAGATAGCAGATAATATGATATAGGTTGTACATGTGTTATTATACAATATACATTGCCACGTTCATCATGTTGCAAAAAAAACATATATTGATTAACTTATCTTAGTAATCATTATTAAATTCCAGACCCTGTACTATATGTTGGGAATACAAAAACAAACTAGAATAAAGCCATGCCTTGCTTTCAAGGAATTTATATTTTAATGGGGTTATACAATGCAAAAAAAAAAAGAAAAGAAACTAAAAAGGGGGATGTCGATAGCAGGAGAAGCAATGCCAAGAAAAAAAGAAATAAGATAGTCACATGTAAAGCATGGAGAGTAATGGAAGAGTGAACCTTACAGATCTGAATACTTTTCTTAAAATGGATCAGGAGATTTCTCCCAGAGGAGAAGACTAATCCAAAGAAGGAATGAAGTTCTAGACCTGTGATGGCCAACCTATGGCATGCATGCTGAGGGTACATGTGGAGTTGCTGGCCTGAGTTGGTTACTAGAAAGGCAGAGGGACTTGGGTGGAGCTTCTTCCCTCCCCCTCTCCATTGCGCCTTCCCTCCCCTATGCCCAGCAGGGCAATGGAAGTGCTTCCTTCCTCCCCTGAGTGGAATGCTGGGGCCACTCCCTTCTCTTTCTCCATCCCCTGTCTAGGGTAAAGGGGGGACTCAGCACTCAGTCTTGGAGTGGGTCAGGGCATCGTACATGGTCTTAAAAGGTTCATCATCACTGTTCTAGGGTTAAGAAGTTTCTATGGCATGGAGGAGAAAGAAGTTCAGAGAGCTGAGAATGGATCCCAAGTGGGAATGAAGGTAACCCATGAGATAAGGAGTATAAATACTATTTTTGTTATCTTATAGATGAAGGAATGACCAACCATAGCCTGAGGGACTAGCCCAAGGTTACTTGAACTGGACTCTATGAGTTCAAGTACTTAGCTTTTTCAGTGGCAAAACCTTATGCCTCAGAAGGTAACATTCGAAATGGTTGAAAAGAAAAAAAAAAGTGACTTACTGGCCAAAGTAACACACTGGTAAATAGATCATTTAAAGAACAAAAGAACAAACAAAATAAAGCAATGCAAATACAATAAACAATGGTTAAGAGGAATGTAGCCAGACAGAGGGTTGGATTTGGCAGTATTAAAAGTTTCTACAATAAATAAAATTATGGCCAGATAGGAACTATTATGCCAAAAAGCCATAAGAATAAAGAGCCCAACAGATACTATCAATCTCATTAATTAATAAATTAATTCACTCATTCATTCAAATGAACTCCATTCAAGCCAAAAATATTTAATATTCTTTATAATGAGCTAGACCTTGAAAGATAGGGATGATATCAACAAAGGAGATGCCAGGGAGACCTTTTTAGGAATGGAAAATGGTGGAAAGAAAGCTATGGAGTCTAGAGAAAGGAAGGTAAAATCAGTGAAGTACCAATGTTCCATTTTGGAAGGTGTGTAGAGAGGGGAGAACTATTAAATACAGTTGGAAAAGTAAGCTGAATGAAACCATGTTAATTTAGTAAGCAATGAAGATCAGTTTGAGAATTTTTTTTATAAGTAAGAATGTTTACTCAGATACTAGGTATGAACGATAGACTGAAGAAGCAAGAAACTGCTATTATTTGATTGTTTTTCACTGCTATTATTTGATTGTTTTTCAGTTGTGTCTGAGACTTCTTTACCCTTTTTTGAGGTTTTCTAGGTAAGGATCCTGGAGTGATTTTTCATTTCCTTCTTCAGCTCATTTTATAGATGGGGAAACTGAGTCAAACAGAGCTAAGTGACTTGCCTAGTATAACATAGCTGTTAAGGAACTGAAGCCAGATTTGAATTCAGGAAGATGGGTCTTCCTGACCCCAGGCCTGTCATTCTATTCACTGCACTACCTAGCCACCTTCAGTTTAATAGTCAGGAGACTGTTGTAGAGAAATTCTTCTTTTCCTTTGGTCCATAGTCTGGGTCTCGCTTATGAACTTCAGAGAGATCATTAAAATGAAGGGGTTGGCCTAGATAATCTAAGGTCTCTTCCACTCTTCTTTAAGTCCCCCATGATTCTGAGAAAGGACACATCTTTCATAACTATAGAAAGTTTCACGTATCACATTTTACCTTTTCTAGATGCAATAATATACCTGTTTTCATTGCATGGTTCTGATTCCTTTTCCCCTCTATCATAAGCAAACTATCTAAATATATATTGTCCAAATAGAATTTAAAAAAAAAAAAAGCAGAGTAAAGAAAGAGCCTAGGGACTTAAAATAGCACCTTCTGCTGATTGACGTCTTAATACCACCACAGACATGGAAAAACTTATGTCACCCTTTCTATATGTGATAGAGGAGTTTCTATGCATATCTGCTTACCATACATTCTGGAAGAGTGCCAGAGAGCCAGGGTAATAGGGTGTTAGCATTCTACAACAGATTGTTCACACTAAAGAGAAAAAATAAAAAAAACACATCTATCTGTAGTACTTGGACCTAGACATCTACCAAAGACTAGAGGTAGGAACAGAAATCTATAATGGAATTGTCTAATTTAAAAATAATTTACCTCCTGTCAGTTTTTCTCCAAGACTTGAGCTGAATTTAAAGTCAGACTCACTGGTTTTAGGCCCAGCTGAAGATTTTGGGTTCTCATCCTATTGAATTTAAAAAGTATTTCTTGTCAGGGACATATATATATATATATANTTTATGAGAACTCATACATAATTATTACATCCTTCATTAAATACTTAAGAAAGAAATAGATGTTCAGAGAATTCTTTATAGATCACATCTTTATAATTTTTAAAATGAAATCTGTATGAATCTAAGGTATCAAATCTAACTTCAGGCACAATATCTATGTGACCCTGAGCTAGTCACTTAATTCTGTTTGCCTTGGTTTCATCATCTATAAAATAAGCTGGAGAAAGAAACGGTAAACCACTTCCATATTTTTGCCAAGAAAACCCCAAAAAGAGTCACAAAAGAACCTGAACATTCCCTTTAGATGGAGATTCTGGGAGGAGCTGTCTAACCATAGGGAGAGGTCCCAGTGAAGAGGATTTCCAAAATTTGAATTCTAAAGCTGAAGTAACCTTCCAGAATGAATTGGAGTAGAGAAGTTAGAGAATAGCTTGATGATGGCAGTCAAAAGAGATTATTTTAATAATCTATTCAGAAAAAAATATATTATTGATAATGTATGTTGATATTCACATTCTGTTGGGTAGATACCCTATTGAACCAGTATATCTGTACGTACATCTTTTCAGCTGCTCTCTGTTCTCAAAATTTAACACACATGTCTGTAAATATATGTTTATGAATATAAAGACATACATTTATATGTATGTGTGTGTGTATACATACAAGTAATCAAGGAAAGGGGAGGCACCACTAGCCAGGGTGATAAGAAAAAATCTCATGTATAAGGTGATATTTGAGCTGAGTTTTTAAGAACAGGGGATTCTGAGAGATGAAGTAAAAAAGGAGTACATTCTAGACATGGGAGAGATTATACATAGAGAAGAGGGAAATGATGAATTATTTATGAAGAAAAACAAAAATGACAATTTTTCTAGATCTAGATGTGAAGAAAACTAATGTGCCATAAGGCTGGAAACATTGATTGCGACTAGAAGGCTGAATTCAGTTTAAAATGCCAACCACTGCGGGCAACTGGGTAGCTCAGTGGATTCAGAGCCAGACCTAGAGACAGGAGGTCCTAGGTTCAAATCTGGCCTCAGACACTTCCCAGTTGTGTGACCCTGGGCAAGTCACTTGACCCCCATTGCCTACTCTTACCACTCTTCTGCCTTGGAGACCATACACAGTATTGACTCCAAGACGGAAGGTAGGGGTTTAAAAAAAATAAAATAAAATGCCAACCAGAGTTTATATTTGTTCCCAGAGGTAATAGGGAGTTGCTAAAGTTTGTTAAATATGGAAAGGGTGTGATGATCTTTGCACTTCTGAAATATGTGGCAATAAGAGATCGTTTGGAGGAGTGACTTGAGGAAAAGACCAATTAGGAAACTACGATTCAGGAAAAGGTGGTACAAATCCTAAATCCTAAACCACTGGAATATAAAGGACAAGAATTGCAAGGATGTAGAAATGAGTGCATTGATATCTGTGCAGGTGGAGGAAACACACACATATTTATCCAGATATCAAAGGCTCTTGATGAATCATCCAATCACTCAACAAATATGAATCAAGTGCCTGTTGTGTTCTAGGTGAGCTAGATGAGCTGAGGGAGTAAGTGGTAAAGTGGATAGAGTGCCAGACCTGGAGTCATCTTCTCGAGTTCAAATCTGGCCTCAAACACTAACTGTGTGACCATGAGCAAGTCACTTAACCCCATTTGCCTCAGTTTCCTCATCTGTAAAATGAGCTGGAGAAGGAAATAGCAGACCACCCTAATATCTTTGCCAAAAAAACATAAACAAAAACAAAACCCAAAACAAATGGGATCATGAAGAGTCAGAGAACTGAAACAATTCAACAACAAGCTGTGATAAATAAAAAACAAAACAGAAACAGGATAGTTTCTGTCCTCAAAGATATCATAGATCTTTAAATGGAAGGAAACTTATAGACAATTTTGACTAACTCCACCATTGTAGAGACGAGGCCCTATGACTTGCTTAACCTCACCCATTTAATTAGTTTCAGATATGACACTTGAACCAAGATGCCCAGATTTCACAGGACACATCCTTTCCACTATACAAAGAGCTCAGTTAGCATTTATTAGTGAGTTTTCAACATCTGAGCAAATTTGTCCAAGAAATTTCTAGGATATATAACTAGAAAGCTTACCTCTTAATACCGTTATGCATCCCTTATTCTATAAAAAAACTGGTACTGCATTTTCGTTAATTTTGCAAATCAAGATGAATCCTCCTCATCTCACTACTTATGAAGAATTTCTGTGACTCCCATTATGACTATAATCATTTAATTATAGACAGAAGCATGAAATATTAGACCATGATTCCCAATAAACTTCTTTGTGTCTTTTGGTTAATTAGAAAAAACCATTTTATTTTGCCTAAACTTCATTCCAGTCATTCTTTAATTTGGAATTTCTTGTCATCTCTGGAAGGGGGGGAGAGAAGAGGGGTGGGAAAAATCATGAATCATGGAACCATGGAAAAATATTCTAAATTTAAAAAAAGCAAAAAAAAAAAGAATGGTGATAATTGGAGTTAATGTAATAATTGGAGTCAAATTAAATCTATTTTCTATTTTTAAACATTAGTTACATTTAAATACTTTGGATTGAAGCTATTTTAATTGCACATAGTTCCTTCTTATCTTTTTCCTTTTATTCTAATTTGGTCTTAGTTTTGACCTATATACCAAGCTGTCAATGTCCTGACTACACAATCACAATTTTATTTTTTAATATTGTTTTTTGGTATTTGCCATGCCTAACATTTTTTGAATGTCTTTTTGAAGAAAATGTTCATAAAGTAGAGGTGTAAGGCTCCTTTATAATCCATAAGCCTATGTAAAATTTCATTTATTCATAAATTCACATTTCCTAGCATATTTTTGCCCTCCTTTTCTGTCAACCATCACAGTAAAGCCACCAAGTATACATTCAATAAATGTTAACTTCCCGTTTTTTTCCACATGCAATTCCTTCCTGAAGTAGATTCCTTTTCCTCAAGGAACTTACAGTCTTCCTTGATGTGTTTAAAAGGATCTTCGTCATATCTTTGAAGAATTTATTTGTTTATTCATTCTCTGCAATACATATGCACATAATTACAACTATCTTCCTGTTATTTCTTTTGTTTATATTTATTATGAGAAATTCAAAGCAAGAGACCTTGAAATGAGGTCTTTTAATGCCCAAAGAAGTAACATTAAACTGACCTTGCCATTTCTTTCATTCTCCTATACCAGGAGAAGCTCTGAACCATTTATGTTTTCTGGCTGCATTCATAGCAAGAGCGACAGTCTAATTATTGTTCTGTTCTTCCAGGAGCATGTTAACTCATTAATTATCAGACTGAGATCTTACATAGCACAACAATAATGATGTTGAAGCTTGTAGATGATATAAACTTATTCTTATCATTTTTCATTTTCCATCTCTGCCACCATGTTACCAAAACTGCAGACTGGCACTTGTTCTGCCACTTTTGCTCTCAAAAGATTACTTGGGACTCTAAGAAGTTAAATGACTTTCTCATGGTTACATAGTCCACCTGTTCCAGTCAGGACTTACAGCTAAGCCTTTACTACTCCAAATCAGGCACTCTTGACATTTATGTTACTCTTCCTTATTTGCTTGACAGGGACACATTTTGTCTCTTCAACGTGATGTTAAGTATCTTGAGGTCAAGGTCCAAGCCAAATATTTCTTTTTTGCTCCATCTAGTGAATATTTCTGGGTTGGATCCCAATAAATAATTTTTTTGAGATGTTTAAAGTATGATTATAACCTATAAAATCTCTTCTATGCATTCTGAATTCACTAAGAGCAAAGGATGCCTCCATCTATAGCTTACCTTTTTGATTTTGCCCATCAGGGCAGAGTTTTGTTGTTGGTTTTTTTTTTTTCAAATAGTTTCTTCCTAAGCTTTTAAGTGACTTCCCTTGAGAAGGCTTTAGTGTGTATACTTTTATTTTCATTACATTGCCTACACTTATTATTTAGTCACCTCAGCTGAATCTTGATCTGTCTATAAACATCTCATGATTTATTCATTAAATGGGAGCCACTGTAAGATTGATTTTGGTGAGTTGGACAGTTCCATTTGTCCCCACTGTATCACTCCTTTACATTTACAGCTCAGTAGGAATAACTTTCAATCTCTGTTGCTGGAGGCTCGCTGTTGATATTCTCGCCGTGAGCTAAGAGTGATGGCGCATCTGTACACAACATGTACGCAGGCAGAGATGTCAAAACCAGGGACCCAGGAAGGAATAGCAGTGGCACAATTGACAAGCAGCGGAGCTGTATTAGCATTGGAAATCTGGTTACCTGGGTTTGGTTGCTGGGCTCCCTCTGCTTGTGAATGTTGGCATTCAGAGCACACAGAATCCAAACGGGCCCTTCCACATGGTGTGAAAAGACAATGGGAACGCCGACAATAAGCTGAAAATTTCTGCAAGAAACTCATTCATCCTAATTAAGAGAACCTCTCAGACCTGCCTTCCAGCAATTAACACATTTTGTGTGGTCCTATTATTTACAGTGACAACAGCAATCACCAGTTCTAGTGGTTTGGGAGACCTCCCTCCCTCTCCTTGGGTGCTCCTCTGCCCAGCTCTCCTCTCTGTAAATAGATTCTCTTTGACTTGAAACAGCAAACACTTCATGAATTAGCATTTCACTCATTGAAGAGACTGCTACAGGCTGAACATTGCCTTGTCAGAGGGCTGTATCCAGCTGTAAGCAGCCTAATAGTTTCAGTTACGCAATTGTTAAACCTCCTTGACACACTTCCCATGACCAAAAAGGGGGAAAAAAAGTGAGGGCTTTGTGCCTCGCCCTTGGTACCATACTTGGTGACTGGGGGTGGTGGTGGGGGAGAGGGCAGGGAGGGGAGAGGGAGGGAGCACAAATAAAATCTAGTCTTTTTTCTTTCACTTAGTAAAGCCACTTCTGTCAACCTAACTTCCAAGATCCTAGTTATCCCTTCTAAAGGCAGAAAATGTATAGTTTATATATATTATACAAACTATATATGATATATATAAATTATAAATATATAACTATGTATTATATATAATTATACATGGAAAATGTATATTCTTTTTTCAAATGATTATTTTGATATATATTACAATTTGAAAAAGTGGTTGAAGACTTGTTTTTTTTTTAATGTAGATTGCTGTTATTTTGATCTCCCAATATGCTTTTAGAGTCTCAACTGATACCATTCCTTTGATCTGTCACATTATATTACCACCCATTGCATTATGGGGAACAACAAGATTTTAAAAGAATTTAAAGGAACACAGTCTTTTCTTTTTCCAGGTCAGATTCTAATTTAGAAATTTGGTGTGAAGTCCTGATGAATAATGGATAACCTGGCTTCCTGAATTGGGGCCTCAGATTCAGAAGCATTCAGGAATTCTTCAAAGCCAGCTGGAATGTGTGAACTTGGCTACCAGGGAACAGAGCCCTATCAGAATGAACTGTTGGATTCCCTCTGCTTGGCATCTACTGTGCCAACTAGATATTATTACCCTGATTTTCGAGGGCAGAATTAAATTGTCACATTCTTTAAAACTGTTAGATGCTCAATTCCAATTTCACTGAGGCTTTTACTCTTAGTTCAGACCAAATTCTGGTGCTGAAACTGGCAAGGCTCATCTTTTCCCCCCCAAGATCTTGTTTTGCAATCAGAAACCAAAACAAACCAAGATAAAAACAAACAAACAAAATCTGTAATCATGATGAAAAATAAAATGCCTTTTGGAAGATATTTATGACTTTTTTCCCCAGAGTGTTTAACAAAATCTCATCTATCTTGTCCATCTTTGTGGACAAAAATTAGAAATGGACCATCTAATAGGAGAATCAAGTAGTTTTGGACCTGAATAATGAGACTGAAAGAACAGTCATTAAAGAAAGGTGTCTCTAGTGGAGAGTCCTTAACTCTATTGTATTTTTCATGGTTTTTTTTTTTTTATATTTGTGATTCCACCAACTTTTTAGTGATAGAGAGAGGGTATCAACAATGGAAAGACATGGGTTCAGTTCCTGCCTTCGACATAGTACCAATGTGACCTTGGACAAGGAACTTTATCTCTTAGTGCTAAGATAACTTTCTAAGCCTATAATTTTCAAAGAAGGTACCTCCATGCATTGGTAGAAAGCATTATCTCATTTACAAATTTCCTATATCTATTACTAATCCATACACTATTGGAGACTTGGATAAAATCAAGGCTCATCATATGCACAGATGTCATAAAACTGGGAAAAAGAGTTAATACAATGAATAAAAAGAGTTAGGATCTAAAAATATCTCAATGAGCTACAATACTGGCTTGAATCTAATAAAAATGAAATTTTATAGGAATAATTGTAAAATACTACATGGGTTCAGAAACTTAACATCACAGTAAAAGATGGTAAAGGCTTAGCTACTCGGCAGTTTATCTGAAAAAAATGAAAAGATCTGGGGCTTTAAGTACCAGGCACTATACTAAGTGCTAAAATCCCTTTTAGTTCTTGGGTCCTGAATCAGCAGATGGAAGGATAGATTAGTTTAAAAGGCATGCCACCTTGCAATAGACGGCACACTGAATCTGGAAGAGCATAACCTACCTTTGGTTCCAGCTCTCTTTGCCTTATTCCTGTGAGACATTAGGCAAATAATTCCCCTGGGTGAGTTTCCTCAGCTATAAAATGAAGGAATCAGGTAATATCCAGTAGCTCTTTTTTTTTTTTTTTTTAACATTTATTAATAATCATTTTTAACATAGTTACATGTTTCATGCTCCTATTTTCCCCTTCACCCCCCGCACTCCCCCCACCCATGGCCGACGCACTTTTCCACTGGTTTTGTCATGTGTCCTTGATCAAGACCAATTTCCCAATTGTTGGTGGTTGCATTGGTGTGGTAGTTTCGAGTCCACACCCTCAATCATGTCCACCCCGACCCATGCGTTCAAGCAGTTGCTTTTCTTATATGTTTCCTCTCCTGCAGTCCTTCCTCTGAATGTGGGTAGCTTTCTTTACCATAAATCCCTCAGAATTGTCCTGGGTCATTGCATTGCTGCTGGTACAGAAGCCCATTACATTCAATTTTACCACAGTATATCAGTCTCTGTGTACAATGTTCTTTTGGCTCTGCTCCTTTCGCTCTGCATCAGATCCCGGAGGTCTCCAGTAGCTCTTTTGACTCAAATCTCATGAACCCTGTTTTCAGAGTGTTGAGCCACTAGTTATTGATTGCAAATTGCTTTATGTTTCTTATATTTGACATTAATGCATATAGATCCTGTAAATTATAGAATTGTAGATCTTCAAATTACTTTATAAGTATGGTGTAAGAGACAGGTGGAGTTATAGTTTCCATTTCTTGGCATGAATAATGTTTCTAAGCAAAGAGGTCGGTGATGGCGAACCTTTTAGAGACCATGTGCTGTGGCTGCCCCCTCATTCCATGCCTTGCCTTGTCCCCGTTACTATGTGCTGTGTCTACCCCCCAAGACTGTGCAGTGCCCTGCCCCCCCCAGAGACCAAGTGTCCCCCCACTGCCACCACCTTACCCCAGAGAGGAAAGGGAAAACGAGAGGGGAGGAGCCTGAGTGCTCCACTCAGGGGAAGGAGTAAGCACAGAGAGGTGGGGAGGTGTGATGGAGAGGGGAGAGGGAGCAGCTCTGCCGGAGTCCTTTCTAGTACCCATCTCTTCCGGGGATGCCCACAGAGAAGTCTCTGCAGGCTGTCTTTGGCACACATACCATAGGTTTGCCATCATGGAACTAATTGATGAAGCAGATAGATTGCTGAATTTGGGTTCAGAAGACTTTTTTTTTTCAAATCTGACCTCAAACATTTATCAGTTATATAAATTTGGGGAAGTCACTCAACATATTTGCCTCAGTTTCTTCATCTATAAAATGAAGATCTTAATAGAACCTACCTCCCATGATTGGTCATTGTGAAGATTAAATAAGATAATAATTGTAAAGTGCTTAGCACAGTGCCTAGCACATAGTAAGGGTTATATAAATGTTTAGGTATTGCTTTTAAATTAATTCTATTTTAGTATAAATGGGCCATATCTAACCTCCATGTTTGGATTTTCGCCTAACTCAGTCTTTGAGCAGGGACAACCAAAAGACTAGTAATTCCTGTCTTGGACCCTGATTTCAATGAAAAGGGGATTAATTTGCTCCCCTGGAGCACAACTGCCCCCAAGGCAATTTGACTGGCTGGCTATGAACTCCAGATAAATACTACTTAGATTATTTTATGGGGGGTCAGCGTATGTGAGGGGTTAAGATTTAAGTCTCTCCTGTCCTCTACTCTGTAGGTATAGTCACATGACATAATATGATCACAGCTGTGATGAGGTTGAGTGTGCTTATAAAGTATCCACACCCTTGAGATGTAGAGGGGCTTTAGCTGATTGAATTAGAAGGGGCAGCCGTATTGGCTAGATGAAAGTAGGCCAAGCCCCTAAAGCCCCTTAAAAGGCTAAATTGCTGGAAGTATATTATCAATTAGAAAGGAGCCAGTAGTTAAGAAAGACCTTGGCCTCTGAGAAGGAATTCTTTTTTTTTTCAAACCTTTATCTTTCATATTGATTCCAAGTCAGGAGTGGGAAGGGCTAGGCAATGGGGGTTCAGTGACTTGCCCAGGGTCATCTACAGCTAGGAAGTGTTTGAGGCCAGATTTGCACCCAGATAGAGACTCCTGTCTCTAGTACTGGCTCTCAGGCCATTGAGATACCTAGTGCCCCTGGGGAATTATTCTTGGAGAGTTAATAAGGGGTTCCCTTATCCTACCTGTACCCTCTCCAATGCCACACTGGCTTTGATGTCTACAGTACAGAATTCTCTGTTAATTTCTTTTCTCCACCTGGAACAGCCCTCTCTGAAACCTTAGAGACTATGTTTTCCCTTCCCTGGTGGAATTAAGTTCTGGAACTTCGTATTGGGGCCAAGGTATCCTAAATAGTGAGCATGTTAGTGCAATTTCATCTGACCCACTTTATGTAGCTAATCTCAGACCATTCATGTTTTATATCCTATCTAGCCCTCCATGCTGAGCATCTTTCTGTCAGCTGGACACGTCATGGAACCCTCTCTCCACTTCTTGTTCTGGGGGGTAGTAATCAAGTCATTGAAAACATTCATCTAATTAATAAATAAGCACAGTGTTAAATACTGGGGCGATGAAGTCAAAATGAAATAGTTCCTGCTTCAGGGAATTATATTCTAAAAGGAGAGACATGTATATACACAAGACATTATGTAATTTGGAGGGGTTGAGTGGAGTTGAGGGGGGAAGGTACTAGCAGTTGCAGAAACCAGGAAAAGTTTTCCACAGGAGGTGAAACTTGAAGGGAACCAGGAATTTTAAGATGTCAAAGTGTTGAGGCATAGGGAATAGTTGGTGCAAAGGTATAGAGATAAGTGACAGAGTCTCATGTGTGAAGAACAGCAAATAGACCAGTATGTTGGAATGACAACTACAGAAAGTGGAGTAGAATAATGTATAAGTAGATTGGAAAGATATGGAAAAGCCAGGCCTTGAAGACCTTCATATGCTGGAGGAGTTTCTGTTTAATCCTAGAGGGAATAGGGAGGTTGGTTAGATCTGTGTTTTATTTTGGTGGCTATGTAGAGAATGAATTGCTTCTGAAGAAAGTGTGGCAATTAATTGTTTTCTGGATTGTCCTCAACATTCCTATGACTCCTGAGACTAAAGTTCCCTTCTCTAGCTACAATTTCACAAATACCTTGTCTCTATTAGAACATAAGTTCCCTATGGGCAGGGACTATATTATTTTTGTATTTGTACCCCAAGTACATAGCACAATTTGTTAAAAATAGTTGTCGCTTATTAAATACTTCATTCATTCATTCATTCATTCATTCATTCATTCATTCATATAGGCAACACTGGAGAGATCTGCCTTGGCAAGGTGCTTAGTTTTGGAAAAAGAAACCAGGGCTTTCTCCAGGGTCCCCAAGTAGGCTCCTGGAAACAAAGCAGAATAGCTGTTTTTTTTTCTTTTATGGATTTTTAGAAAAGCATTGAAAAAATTGCATAGGGTGAAAAGGCTTAGATGAACTGAGGTATAGACTAATGAAGGTAATGTCCACCCTGAGGTGGGGTCTGTGGAAGTAACTGACAGGCTCCCACATCCTATTTCACTTCAAGTAATAAGATACTGTCAGCAGCACCCCCACCCCAAGTGTTTTGCTAAAGATATCATGGAGTGCCAGAAGCACACTTATTTCAGTGCTTCAAGATGAGGATCTTGGGTTTTATCTTTTGATAGCAAAGTATCTTTTGAGGATACTTCCTTTGCTGATGCAGATTGCAACTCTTTTAGTCCTTAGTAGATTGTTTTCCAAGTTGTGGCTAGAAAACTCATACCTGATGTCAATCTCCTAATAAATGGGGCTAAGGAGAGAAGAATTAGTATTCTTTATTCCATCATCCAGTCTCCTTTCCCTTCCTTTTTACTTATCTCCAACTCCATTCTAAATCCTCTGGGCTCAAGCCACAGAGCTGTGGTCCTTTCAGACATTTCTAACTTGTAGCTACTTACCCGCAGGAATTTGGGACTGTGGTGTATACATAACCTTCTGGAAGGTATTTTAAGATTAAGACCTTAAGTTTGAAATGGAAGAAAATCCTGCAAAATCCCTCTTTTTATCACTTGTAAATTCTCTCTCTCCTTACATTTATCTTGTAAACATATATGTGACTTGATTAATCAGTATTTCTTGTCTGAAAGCAGCTTTTTTCATGAACACCAGGAATTGCTAATGCAACAGGGAAATGCTTTGAGCTCAAGATTCCAATTAAGTTTGTGACCAACTTTTTAATGGCGAGTAAATGGAGACAAGCATGTCAAAGATTATTGAAGTCTGTCAAAGGGGACATATGATTCTTCTCCCTTCCCTCTATGAGAATAATGGGAGGGAAATACTGCAGGACAATATTTGAAGGACTTGCACATTAACTCTTTTTTTTTTAACCCTTAACTTCTGTGTATTGGATCCTAGGTGAAAGAGTGGTAAGGGTGGGCAATGGGGGTTAAGTGACTTGCCTAGGGTCACACAGCTGGGAAGTGTCTGATGCCGGATTTAAACCTAGGACCTCCTGTCTCTAGGCCTGACTCTCAATCCACTAAGCTACCCAGCTGCCCCTTGCGCATTAACTCTTTAAAAAAATTGGTTTCTTCATTTTTGTTTTTTGAATAATTTAGTTTATCATGAATAAGATCCTACACAAAATCATCTATATACTCTTAAAAAATTAAATTAAAAAAATTAAACCCTTAACTTTCATCTTGGAATCAATATTGGTTATTGTTCAAGATGGAATAATCCTAAGAGCAATGAGGTTTAAGTGACTTGCCCAGGGTCACAGAGCTAGGAAGTGTCAGAGGCCAGATATGAACCCAGGATCTCCCATTTCTAGGCCTGGTTCATTATCCACTTAGCTACCTAACTCCCCATCCATTCTGATCAGAACGTTTCATAGATGCATAAGATATGGGAGGTGGAAGGAAGGGTATCTTAGAGATTCTTTTAATTTTACACATGATGAAAATGCAGCTGTATAGGAGAAGTGAGTTGCTTATTGTCACCATTGATGGTTAGTGGCAGAGCTAGGATGATACCAGAATGAATAAGACATTAAGGACTAATAACACATGTAATGCCTGTAAAATACGTAAGTTCCTTTATGTTATCAAGCCTTGTACTATTTGGAAGTAGAGAGGACATTAGAGAACATCTCGTCAGTTTATAGATGGAGAAAGCTAGGAGAAAAGAGAGGAAGGATAGATTGTTGATCCACTGGAGAGGTAATGGCAAACCACTCCAGTATCCTTGCCAAGAAAACCTTATGGACAACTATGGTCCATGAGGTCAGGAAGTGTCCTACACAACTGAACTACTGAAAAACAACCAAGACTTAGACTTCTCTTAAACCTCCTACTGATAGGATAATGAATTCTTTTCTAGGATTCTTCACTCTATTGTTCACAGAACTCTATGGAATGCTTCTACTTACCTTTCTCCTTGGAGCTCTATTTTACTCTGAGGAAGGCAGGACAAATAGAATCTGCTTCTCCCACAAAAACTGCTAAGGTGCTGTGTCAGAAAACCTCGGCTAAATCAAGCTAAATCTCATCTAACATATTCTTCCCAACAACAATTTATTGATTAAAAAGCTACTGAGTTGATTAGATTCATTTTTTATTTATAATATATCCTTGACTTGTACTGCTTTTATTTTGTTGTCCTCTAGATACAGTTAAACTTCATTCGTTTAAAATTTAAAAACATAGAACCGTCTAGCTGGTAATTACTTGGGTCAATTCTACTGGTTTATTTTATGGGGTAGTGCAGCAATTCTCAAAGTATGGGAAGTATACCCCTAGGGGTCCTTGGGACTGTACAGAGGAACAGGAGGTCAGAATACCTATATGAGATATATAAGGCTGTTTTTTTTTTTGGTGTATTTTAGCCAGAAAAATATAACAGATTTCATGTAGAAAAAAGATATGTGGCCCACTGTCTTTTATTAAGGAAGATACAAAAGATTTGTAAAAAAAACTGTTACTCTTTTCAAAAATTTTTGAGAAAATATAGTTATTTTCCATAAAATATATCATGTTAACAGGTAATGGGTTTATTATTATCTTAAATGAATAAATCTCTTTAAATTTGTATTTTAATTCCTAACAAGATAATTATCAATATATGACCCATAAACAAAATCTCTTAAAGTAGTTTCCCTGATAATTATTAAGAGTGTCAAATAAATAGTGCTGTAAGAAATAATAGAAGGATGATTTCTGAAGAAAAATAAAAGTGGGAAGACCAATGCAAACTGATGCAAAGTGAAGTGAGAAGAATCAGACCATTGTACACAACATCAATATTATAGTGATGATCAACTGAGAAAGTCTAAGCTGCTCTAATGAATACAATAAACTAAGAGAATTTCAAAGAACTAATGATGAAAAATGCTATCCACCTCCAGAACTCAGGGAATTTAGTGAAAATTGAAGTATAATTTTCTCACTATTTTCTCTCCTTTTTTGTGATATGTCTAAAATGGAAATGTATTGTGCTATTTCATATGTATAATTATATCATATTGTTTGCCTTCTTAGTGGGTAGAGGATGGTTGGAAGGAAAGGATAGAATTTGGAAAACAAAATAAAAAAAAGAATGTCAAAAATAAATAATTTTTTGTAAAGGAAAAAGATGCCAAAAGTTTTGAGATCGAGAAGTCTAAGAAACACTGATGCAATGGATAACATTGTGGATTTGGAAGTAGAAGATATGGGTCTGGATCCTGCCTTTACCACTTAAGAGCTTTGTAACCTTCTTTATATATGATATAGATATAGTAGCAAGTGTATTACCAATTTTATAGATTTTTTCCCCTCTAGCTTTATGGTTTCATAAATATAAGAGGTTCCTGTTGAGAAAACATTCTCAAATACAAATATACATCAGCAAATGTTTTTAAACGTAGAAGACCTAGAGAGTTATAGAAAGGAACTAAAAGATAATGTGAATTGCTTAGGCTCATGTAGTCAGTATGTGTTATAGGCAAAAGTCAAAACTCAGATCTTCCTGTTAAAGGCCAATTCTTTATCCATGATTTCATTGTTCCATTTCATGATAAGAAGGATCAAATGAGAAGGCATGTATAGCACTTTGTATAAGACACTACAGAAATGTAGCATTTTTTTCCTACTTTACTTAAAGGAAAGAATATTAGCATAACCCTTGTATCATAGCCCTATAGATACATAGCTTCAGACTTAAATAGAATAGGTTCATTCTTGATAACTAGAAATATCCATGGTTCATGTTTGTCTTGACTGAGAATTTTTCACTGGAAAAAAATTAAATTTGACTGATTTTAGCTCTCTCCTTGGAGTAGTCCATTTACCTCCAAACAAGACAATTGAATTTACAATAATTTCATAACAAGACATGTAAGACACAGAAAAAGGAATGATATAAGGGAATGGCCCCTCATTCTGAGTGCCTGATTCCCCTAGAACCACTGGTATAGGAATAACCTCTATCATTTGAGGGTCATTTTCATGTTTTCCTTTGGTGTCCCAGAGCAGAGTCCTCTTTTTATTTTGTATAACTTCTAGCCTTTACTTATTTTATGACACACTGGCATAAATATGCATTGTCATTTAAAAACTTTTATTTACTAAACATCTTTATTATTATTCAGATAGAAAAGAGATTATGGAAATGTTGGGGAAATGTCCTCCCTATCAAGAGGTCACTGTACTTCAAATTCAAAGTTTAATTTAATTTTATTGAGGGTGTCACTGAATGATTGTCAATGTTACTAAAGAAATGCATATAACTTTTATCTAATCTGATGTGCATTAATATAATGTCCTTATTAATATGAATAGGGATACTTTGTCTTTTTCTGCATTTACTTTTGTCAAGTGATGATTTATGCCAGAATGTCAATCACCTTGACCATCACAAACAGGGAGGTTTTATATATATATATATATGGATTTCAACATAAAAAAGAAGATCACTGAAATGGGAAGCTACTTTTTATTGAATAATAATTGTTATGGGGGTAGAAAATGAATAAGATTTAGTTTTTGCATTAAAGAAGCTTAAAATATAGCTGGAGAATATGCTAAATGGATATGAATTACAAAGCTACATTAAAATCAAGAAGATAAGAGAATCATCTCTAGCTTGGTAAGGTAGTATATGAGTTATGTCTCAATTAATTAGTAGCCTTCTGGTTGGTCTCTCTGCCTCAAGTTTCTCCCCATTCCAAACCATTATTCCATTCTCTGCTTAGTTATCAAAGTGATCTTCCTAAAGAGAAAGTCTAGCTGTGTCAAACTAACTCCAGTGGCTCCCTATTGCCTTCAGAATAAAATAATAAAGATATTATAAACAGATAAAAGCCTCTGTTTGGCTTTTAAAATCCTTCATAAGCTGACTCCCTTCATACCTTTCCAGTTCTCCTCCTCCTCCTCCTCCTCCCTTCCAATCTTAACTTTTTACTCCTATCTGCATAATCTATCATCCAATGACATTCTACTTACCAGGCATAACTGCTTTTGACTTTATAAACTTTCACTGACCATTCCACAGTTCTTTGTTTTCATTTCCTTGATTTCTTCACATTCCCAGCTAAAATTCCACCTTTTGCAAGAAGCCTTTATCCTTTCCTCTGACATCAGCTCCAATTTATTTTGATTATGTTTGCATGTTGTCTCCCCTATCAGATTGTGATCTCATTAAGCAAAGGGATTTTATTTATGTCCCCAGACCTTACTTAGCACAATGACTGGCACAGAGTAAGTACTTAAAGATGCTTGGTGACTTCACTTGACTAAATTTAGTTTCTTTATAACTTCAAGCCATTACTCCTTATTCTTAATAACAAGGAAGAATGAATCTCTCTTTCACATGACTTCCACTCAAGAACTTGGCAATAACTATCATTTATTTCTAAGTCATCTCTTGGCCAAACATCTTCAGTTCATTTAATGGATCTACATATGACTTGAATTCGAGGATCTTCTTTCTTTCTGTGGGACAAAATCTAGCTTATCACTCTCCTTCTTAAAGTGGTACCTAGAACTGAACAGAATAGCCTAGACCTAGGTAAACTGTAGAAAGACTCTCAATGGGGTAGCTAGATGGCTCAGTGGATAAAAATCCAGGTCTAGGAATGGGAGGACCTGGGTTCAAATCTGATTTCAGACATTTTCTAGCTGTGTGGCTCTGGGCAAGTCACTTAACCCCAATTGCCTTCCTCTTACCACTCTTCTGCCTTGGAATTGATACTTAGTATTGAGTCTAAGACAAGAGGTAAGGGTTTAAAAAAAAAAGAAAAAGAAAGGCCATCAACTTTCTTCCTCTTGGAAGTTAACTTTCTTGGTCACTATGTTGTACACTTTACTCATCTTGAATTTTCATTTAACTAAAATCCTGTGATCTTTTTAAGCCAAAATGCTGTCTTGATACACCTTTGACATCTTATATTACAAAGTTGTTTTTTGTGCCTAAGGGTAAAATTTTTATTTCCATTCAATTAATCTTATTTGATTGAGTCCTCTGTCCTAGTCTGTTATGATTTTTTTTTGTATCTTGACTCACATTCAGTGTGTTAACTTTTGCCTCAACTTTACTTCAACTACAGTTTTGATAATCATACTTTCCATACATTTCAAATCACTCGCAAAAATGGCAAGTGCTATAGGGTCATAGAATCCTGGAGTTCTTAACTGTAAACCTCCTTTCATGCTGACATTGAGCTATCAATTCTTACCATTCATTCAGTTCCATATTCATCTAGCTGCTATATTCCCTTTTTTTCAAAAGTCAGCATTATAGAATTTTACAAATGCTTTGCTTAAATATAAATAATGTCCCTAGCAATCCATTTTTGACACTTTTAATATTCATGTCAAAGAAAGAAATGTTTCTTCTCACATGACCTGTTCTGAATGGAACCATATTGAAACTTTGTGATCACTACTCCCCCCTCCCCAGATATTCACAAATTATTCCTTTCATAATACACTCTTGAATTATGCCAGGATTCAAAATCAACTCAATTGACCTATGGTTTCTTGGTTCCATTTTCTTCCTTTGGTGAAAATCAAGACTTTAACCTTCTCTAACAGTGGCTACTCATTCTTTCTGATCTTTACCTTTTCCATTTCATTTATGTTATTTATAATGTTTTTTTTAATATAAATTGTCCTGGTAATATACTGTACCTTGCTTATACATAGCATGAACCTCTTCATCATCCTTTGGGTGACTGCTAATTTTCTTTCTTCGGAGATTGTGTCATTTCAAAATCTGCTGTCATGTAACATCAATAAAAGAATATGGTGTTTGAAAGATGAGTTTTTCAATGGAAGAACCAGAGAAAATAATGAAACATAACTCCTTCCTTTTGCATAGAAATGAGGGCATAGAAATAAGTATAAGATAAAATATTTTATATGTGATCAGATGGTTTTGTTTAGCTGTTTTTCTTGTTTGTTTTTATTTTGTGTGAGAGATGGTTTTATTGAGGATTGATTTCATCTTCATCCTCTCTTTACCCACCTAGAAATGAGTATAATGTCAAGACAGAATTTGTCAATAAAATGAAAAATGCAAAAAAAATAATTTTAAATGGATTTTTGTTTCACAAAGAACTTAAGATTTCTTAAAATTCTTCACAATGAACAAAAAACAATCTCTCTTCTCTTCCTCCTGTTCAATCCTGGACCCATCCCATCATCTAGCTGTTGAGTTTGTCCAAGATTTAGGAAATATTTAGGTGATCATATGCAAAAGAATGGACATTCTTCATCTGTTTGTTTTTCCTGAGTGGATGATTAAACCAAACTTTAAAAAGTGATTTTGCATCTACTAGGCAACTGTAATGTTTCCAGATTTAATGCAATTAGCACATTGTTAGCCACAAACAAGCTTCTGGAGGACTTTCTTATCTATAGCAAGTGATTCTCCCATTTGAGCTTTGTATTGGCTGCCTTCCATAGCAATGACATCTTTACTGATTTTCTGAGGCTTTCTAAATAAACCATAATGTCATCTGAAAATAATTTTGGCTTTTCCCAAATGTTCAAGCCTTTTTCTTCTATTCTTATTACCATTGCTAGCATTTCTAGAATGATGTTAAATATATATTTTTTAAACCCTTACCTTCTGTCTTGGAGTCAATACTGTGTTTTGGCTCTAAGGCAGAAGAGTGGTAAGGGTAGGCAATGAGGGTCAAGTGACTTGCCAGGGTAACACAGGTGGGAAGTGTCTGAGGTCAGATTTGAACCTAGGACCTCCCATCTCTAGGCTGTCTCTCACTGAGCTACCCAGCTGCCCCCTAGAATGATGTTAAATATTAATGGAGAAGAGAACATTTTTACTTTATCTAGTATCTCTCTGGAAATATTTAGTATTTTCACATTGCTAGTTATACTGATTAGGATGAGAGGTGGATCCCACAGACACTGCCCACTGGGCAGTGCTAGGCAATTTGGAAGCTGTGATTGGCCCCTGTGAAGAGAAGAAGGGATAGGAAATGACATGGAAAAAGGACTACAAAAAGTCCTGAACTTCCTGTCCAGGGAGTCTTCAGCTTGGATCTTTGGCTTGGAGCTTCTCCCCAGGGGCTTGGCTTTTGGAGGTGGCTTTGGATTTGACCTTAGGCTTGAACCTTTGGCTTGGATCTTGGGCTTGGATCTTCTCCTTTGGTCTTCTCCTAAGACTTCATCTTGTGACTTGTCACTTTAAAAAATGAAGGCTGATATTATGAGGAAAACTCATATTTTATTTAGGCCCATGTTGGTAGAATAAAATCGACCACAGGCCTGTAAAAATTTCAAATTGCTGCCTCAGCCATTATGTTCCCTACCTTCCCTCATCTTGTCTGCAGAGCAAAAGAGAGAGAATGTGTGCTCAGGTAGCAAAGAGGAAGTCAAACCCAAATTCCCAATATTTAAAGCCAGGCTTTACCTTGAAGATGTCATCCAAAACAGGAAACCCATTGGACCATGGAAAATGTAGTTTCAAAGTCCCCCACATGTCCACAGGAAGTTGTCATATATCTACACATGTTGAGGCTTAATACCTCTAAAATAGAACCCCAGAAATTCTAAATTACACAGACTTCTCTTTTTGGACTTCTCCCTGGATCCTGCACCAATGAGCTGGGTGAGTAGAAAGACTTTTATTTCATGACTTCTGGAGAGACTGATTCCAGAGAGGTCTTCCTTTCCTGGAGGAGGTCACATTGGTGGAACCCTTGCTGAAGACACCACCTGGTCCTCTGGCTGAAGATTATAGAGCCTTGCCAGGACTGAGTCCCACACCAGCAGCACTTAAGGTGATAAGGCTAGATAATTCTCTACCTCCTTCTTACATTTTTCCACTTTAACTCTTTCTACCTCCTTGTAAAAAAAGCTATTAAAATCATTTTAATTTAAGTTATAATATCTTTAAATCAGAGACTACAGTATTACTGTAGAATTCTCATATTTAGTCAAACCCTAAATTTAATTTCTTACATGTGTCATTGCAAGTCATCCTAAATTTTGTCTTGATACTGGAATTTGATGACTCTGGAAGAGAGTGAGGCTGATGATTTTGTGCAGTTTTGTCTGACTTAAATCCAATTCATGTGCAAGGCAAGATATCACCATGTGTAAATGGAATTAGCTCTAGTCCATTCATAGTCAAAACTCTAGCCACCAGAGATGATATCATCCCAGCCTCCCTCAGTGGGGAGGGGAGATGAGTTACCCACATGTGACAATAAGTAACAAATCAAGAACAAGGGACTGCCCTTGGGCAGTCCAAAATCAGTGTCTACACTGACTGCCATTTGTCCACTTGAATTAGAGGTGGACCCACAGGAAGTGAGGAGAGACACTTTCTCTTCAAGTATGTTGGTTACTTCCTGTTGGGGCAGTTCCCACCTTGAACTTGGTGCTGAAGGTTCTCGCCTGAGACTTCAGGCTGCTTCCACTCTGAATGGTCACGTGGGTAAGTTAGGCTGACTTCCTTGGCCTACCTTGGTGTTTTCCAGACTCTACCTTAAGTAGGCTCTTGTCTCTCTGATTGTTAAGGCCTTGTGGTGTGTAATTTAGTTTAATTAGCCTTTTAACCCTCTCTCTGTCAGGGCCTCTGCAGGTCCAGACTAACCTCTTCCTCTCTCTATTTCCCTACTTTCTACCCTTCCTAATTGTAAATAAACTACCTTAAACCCAATCCTGACTTGGGTCTATTTTAAATATGGAATCAATATGAATTATTGATTCCTGGAGGCCACACCTTAAATATATAAGTATAAAATACCTAAAATCTCCCTCTTACAACCAGTGATGCCCTTGGTCCTTTTTGAAACAAAGGATGAACAACATCATCCAGGCCGGTTGTGGATTATTTTACTACATACATTCTACAATTCGGCCAAACTGGCCCATGTCCTATTCCCCTGAACACAAAGTTTCATTTCTCATTCTTTTGTCTTGGCACATATTGACTCATTTTTGGAATGCACCTTCACCTTCACTTATTAGAGGACTGGCCTTAGTGGCAGGAGGGTCTTCCTAGCTGTGGAACCCTAGGTAATTGCTTAACTTCTCTCAAATTCAAGATATAATAATAGTACTTACCTTACTTAATTAGTTGTGAGGATCAAAATAGAGAGGGGAAATGGGATTACATTTCTTTAAATTGTTTTTAACTGTTGTTATTTAAAGCATATATATGTATATATATATATTTAAATTATAAATAGAATCCTTAGATCCTTTCAAAGCTCAGATCAAATACTACCTTGTATAAGTTGATCCTGATCCCTCCATTTGCTAGTACCCTCCCTTTAGAAATTGTTTTGCATCTACTTTGTTAATATTTTTTTTATTTTTCTGTGTACATGGTGTTTACTCCCCCTACCCATGACAGAACATGTTTTTGAATGCAAGAACTATTTAAAAATGCATACATATATATTAATCCACAGAATCTTTCACTTAATAGAATGTTAAATGAATGAAAAAGAAAAGATGAATCAGACCCCACCCCAGTTAAAATATCTGTATCTATCTTAAATTTTCAAAATCAATACCTATTGATTGAACCCCTACTTCATGAAAAAAAAAAACTATGGGGCAAACACAGTGATGGATTAGAGAAGCCCCAATAGCCAGTCAGTTTCATAGGGTCAATAGAAATTAGCAAGGCAGGGACTTTTTCAGAAGTACACATACTTTCCATTTCTCCAAAGTTTTGAGATCACTGGTACAGGGAAGGGCAAGGGAGAAGATATGTGACATTCACTGAGGTTGGGATGGGCTGCTGACAAGTCACTGAGCTGAATGAGGTCATAAATAATTGAGAAGCAGGTGGGGCTGAGGGACAATGCTGAGTCCTGAACAAACATTTAAAAGCAAAAATTTAACCAATGTATCACATAGCATAATTCAAGGGAGAGGTTACTCTGCCTCCAAATGGCCAGCCTTAGTCCTTGGTATAAAAGAATAAACAAACAAGATGACTTAATTAACTGTTATAGTTAAATGGAAGTATTTCTTTTTGGACAATCTAATTTTTTGTCTTCTTGAATTATATTTACCAACCAATTTCATTATTTATAATTTTGTTTCCCAAGTGGATCTACTCACTGGAGTAAAAAAACAGGAAGACAATAATAGCCATGATAATTGGTTATTATCATTATCATCATGATAATCATCTCATATAATTGAATTCATCATCATTGTTGTCATCACTAACATCATTCTGGCCCTTTAAACTTTGAGAAGTGCTTTGCAGACATTATTATTTAATTTCACAACTATCCTGTGAGTTAGGTGCTGTAGGTATTATTATCCCAGCTTTACAGAGAAAGAAATAAGGCTGAGAAAGCTTAGATGACTTACATAGCCTCACAAAACTAATAAGTGTCCAAGGAAGGATTTAAACCTAGACCTCACCTGACTTCAATCCTACAATTCTTTTCACTATCTTGTCCTCATTCTCTAGAAAAATGCAGCTAGAAGGTAGAGTGGATAGAGTTCTAGAATCACACCAAGGAAGATCTGACTTAAATTCATGCTTTAAAGACTTTCTAGATGTAGCTATATGCCCCTTGGTGTGTTACTACATCTCTGTCTCCCTTGAATTCTTCATCTGTAACAGACTCAGGGTTGTTGTAAGGATAAAATGCTTAAAGTACTCTACAAATGGTAGTTATTATTAAATTGATAAATTTGCTTTTGTAGAAATTAAAATTTAATGCCCCCAAATACAATAGCTTTCAGATGTAGTAGGAAAAAATTCAGCAAAAGGCCATATTCCCAAATTAGGGAAAGATGAAATTTATTGGTCAAGGTTTATAAGAATCTGCATATGATGTATGGGATTTAGTGGCTTAAAGAATATTTTCTTATTAGTCATCTATTATGATTTAGAAATAGATTCTTGACAAGATTAGAGAATCTAATTGTTCATGGAATCATGAGAACATAGGATTTAATGCTGAAGGGAATCTTAAATGTCACCTAGATCAAGTTTTTTTCTTTTAAGTGTATCATTGACACATTTAACTATCTAGTAATGCCTATATAACGTCTCACTATAGTTTTTAAATTAAAAAAACAAATGCATAAAAAAACAAAATACATGGTATCACATGGAAAACAATATTCATCTCTCTCATCTCTCTCTTTCTATCTATAAATTTATAGGTCTCTGATTAAGAATCTATGAATATTTTAGTCCAATAGTATCAATTTTACAAATGGGAAATTAAGACTCAGAAAATTTATGAGCTTTGCCAAAGGTAGGTATCAGATTGGTTATTCGGTTCTTTCAGTTGCATTCCAACATTTTGTGAATCCATTTGAGGTTTTCCTGTCAACATTTCTGGAGTGTTTTGCCATTTCCTTTTCTAGTTCATTTTACAGATAAGGAAACTGAGGCAAACAGAGTTATGTGACTTGCCCATGATCTCAAAGCAATTCATTGTTTGAGGTCAGATTTGAATTTAGGTCTTCCTGACACCAGGCCTCATGCTCCATCTACTATGCCATCCAATTGCTTTTTATGTACTAGAACTAGGAACAAAACCAGGTCTTCTGAATTAAAATCCAAAATTTCCCATGTTCAATGGAAGCTCTTAATAGAAACATTATTACATAGGCATTTATAATCTCAGCAACTGGACTGTGGCATGGAACCAACAGCAATCACGCATGCCTCTCTGCTCATTCCATGCAGGACCTTTTATTAGCTGACAGAGGAGTTGAAGGCAGGTGCTTATATGCACTTATGCTCAGACACCAAAGGGACCTTATGAGGCTATGAAATGCAATCTCTCCTATATGCCAATACACCATTCCATTCCCTAGGCTCATTAGGTTTATGAGTGCCCCACAGAGAGCTACAGAGAGTTTGGCCCAGTTAAGGATAGTATTAGGGAGAGGGACACTGCTATGAATCTTTGACACCAACAGTTTAATTTGTCTAAATTAATGTCTAAATGTCTAAATCTACAGGGAAAAACTCCAGATAAGAAATTATAAGATAACCATGAACTTTTCTGAATGTTCTATTACCTTGATTTACCTTTTTCTTAATTCTATGAAAATATGCTAGCTATCAGAGTTGCTCTTGGGATTTTTTTGTGTATGTATTTTTAAATTTAAGATAAAAAAGTTGCCCAACAAAAATGTTAGTGATGCATAATAGTTAATATACTATTGAAAGGCAGTGTGGTATTATTGATAGAGTTATGGACAGAGAACCAGGAATATATGGGTTCTAATCCTGCCTCTGATGCTGAATAACTCTGATACCAAGCAAGGAGTTTATCCTTTCACAGGCTCAGGAAATACACTAGAAATTATCTGTTTAGTCATAGGTTGTGATTTGCTTTAGAAAAAGAATTCCCATACCAGGAATGCTCCAAACCTGTGAAACAACACATCTTTGTTGTATTCTGTAGTATTCTGTAAAATTCACCTTGTATTCTACTCCTATCATCCCTCCCCCATTTTCTGTTCACATGACTATATGTGGCTTTTTCTGGTCATTGAGTAGAAGGGGGGGCAATTCTTCTACCAAGAAAGATATAGTAGCAGACTAATGATTCTATTTTAAGTCACTGACTGTGAGGGAACTGGTGACTTCCAGGGAAGGGCATTGATGCACAGACCTGCTAGCCTTCTTTCAGTGTTGGCAGAAATGGGTTTTCGCTGACCTCATCTAAGCTTCAGAAGCTCTAATTAAAGCAGCATGGCTCCTGCAGAACCACTGGAGGTCATGCTAGTTGCTGGGAGACAGAGTCAGGCACATACATACAGTCTCTTGGCTTCTGGTTCCCTTAAGAGGAAATTGGCACTGTCTCCATGGTGTTAGAGCTGGTTAACCCAGAGAAATACCCATCAATATTCTTAGATTCTTAAAGAAATTTAATAACTTGTTTGCATAAATGAAATTTTAAAAGATCTGAAAATGATCCTTTGTGTAATATTTAGTTACTCTTTCTTCCCAGCTTAAAATGCTACTTGGAGATTGTCTGCTGTCTTATGCTTCATCTTTATCTTGTCCTTTTTTTTAATCTAAAATAAATTACTCTCCCCTTAAACTGACAATGGCTCAACCTCATGCTTTAAGTCTCCTAGAAAACATTCCTGGAGTCATTCCTCTTGCAAAATAATTCATAGACTTTTTTTAACTTTGAAGGAAACTGAAAGAAGTAAGAGATAGTTCAACAATCTAATTTTAAAGATGAGGAAATTGAGGCCAGAGAGGGGCAGTGACTTATCCCAGGGTCCACAGGTCACAACTTGTAGAACCAGAAGTCAAACCAAGATTATCTGATTCCATATCCCTTGTTCTTATCACTCAGATATAGCTGTCTCCTCCAGCCTCTATCCCTTTCTCATCACTTTCAGTAAGACTAGACTGTCTTATATTCAACTCAATCAATCAACAAGTCAACAAGCTTTTATTGTATAATTACTACATGCCAGGTATTATACCATGCATTGAGGATACAAAGAAATATAGTCCCTGCCATCCAAAATTTGTATTGTAATGGAGAAATACAACTTATAAAAAGGAGGTTAAACAAAAAAGTGTGTGTGTGTGTGTGTGTGTGTGTGTGTGTGTGTGTGTGTGTGTGTGTGTGTGTGTGTGTTGGGGGAGATGCAGGGAGGTACTTAGATAGGAACTTTGTGGTGAAGTCTAGAGAATGATGGATGTCTAGCTGGAGCCAATTCTTCAAAATAGAAGTTTGAGGACAAATTCACTGATAGGATAAAAGGGCCTCAAAGAAAGAAGGGAAAGGGAGCTAGAGCACATTGGCAAAATCCAGAAGTCAAGAGAATTCAAGCATGATTGATTTGGGCCTTTCCTCAAAATGGAGGTCCCAAGAGGAACTGACCAATGAGGGAAGGAGACTGTAGGTATAAGGGGAGAAAGAAGCTCAGAAGCAACTATATAGTGAAATCTGGAGAAATAAGTCAGTTTTATAAATATTTATTAAGTACAACCTACATTCAAGGTAATATTTTAAGTGCTGAGGAGATAAAGGCAAAAGAGAAATTGTCCTTGCCTCCTGGGAGCTTATCATCATGGGGAGGGAGGAACAGGGGATAGATCATGTACCCAGATAAGTAAAGCAAAATATTCATAAAGGAATCCAAAGTAACAGTGTGTGTGTGTGTGTGGGGGGGGTGTGTGTGAGAGAGAGAGAGAAAGAGAGAGAGAGAGAGAGAAAGAGAGAGAGAGAGTGAGTGAGCACACTATCACCTGGAGGATTATTGTGATTTTGTTTCTTCATGACTCCATTTGAGATTTTCTTGGCAAAAACACTAGAATAGTTTGCCATTTCCTTTTCTAGCTCATTTTTATAGATGAGGAAACTGAGGCAAACAGGGTTAAGTGCCTTGCTCAGGTGACACATGTGTAAGTGTCTGAGACCAGATTTGAAGTCAGGAAGATGAGTTTTCTTAAGTCTAGGCCAGGTACTCTATCCACTGTGCCACATAGCTGCCCCAAGGGAAGGCTTTCTAGGTCTGTCTAGGCTTCTACCTGAGGGAAGAATTTCTTATGCTGACTGAAGACTACCTCTTCAGCTGTTAACTAAGTCCCCTTCAGGGCTTGATGTCCTCAAGTAGCAGTTTTGCTGATGGTCAACTTGATTGTGTAATATGAGCCTGGACTATGCCCAGAGTATTTCAAGATGGCATGTCCCCAGGGAAGACACTAGAGAGAATATAGTTTTTCCACATGGAGGACTCCAGTACAGCACTTCCAGGATAATCACAGTGACATTAAAGGGAAGCCCCTTAGAGAAACAGATTGTAGAACATTTGTGTACATTCTGTAACTAGTTCTAGTTGGCTAACCCTGTGTTGAAGAGAAGGATCTTTGATTGTGGAAAGATTCAACAAGACCTATCAGCTTCAGCTACAGTCTCAGTCCTCTTTTGTTCTTGAGAGATTTCTGTGACTTCACCCATGGCATTTCTCTTTGAAGGGCATGGAATTTTGAAAATAGAGATTTTTAAAATGGTCAGAAGAGTGAGCCACAAGAATCTGAGAATTAGAGTCTAGGTTTGGTTTCTCAGAAAATGAAGCATTGTTTCCTGAGGGAGCAAGTAGTAATCTTCACAAGTGACAATCTAGGAAAAAGATTCATCTGACAATTGTGCTTCCATCTGGGAAAAAATTTGATGGAACTAATACTATATAGGAAATGAATTTGATCTTGCTCTCTGTAAGCTTAAAAATTAATATCCAAATATTCCAAGTATTGTATTTAAAAAGATTTATTAATAATAAGTAAAATAAAAAGCTAGAGTAAAAAGGGAGCTAACTCAGCTGCAGTCACGAGAGAAGAGAGAGAGCGGACTTATAGCAAACTTAGAAACATTAAGGAAGGACACAAATGTGGGGATGAAGGGAAAGGAATGCTGGGAGATGAAGTCCAAGGGTACAAGATTTCTAATTATACATCTCCAAGAGACCATAATGTAAGGAAGAGGATGTCCCAGAGATAATAGGTGAAATTTGTATGCATTTATTTTAACTTATTTTTGAGTGAACATCCTATATTAAAGTTACCTGAAATTAAATGGTTAAGTGGAACTGGGAGGGTAAGTCATTGGCTCCTACAAATGAGGGGAACACAGCCATAGGGGCTTTAACTGGTGGTAGCAAAGAAAAGTATAAGTGATACTCCAAAATTTCTCAATTGGACAGGAATTGAGAGATTAGGGATAGAGAGCATAGTCACTCCGCTAGTATAGAGTTTGTATTGGTTTCTCTTTGGCTATAATTTTCCCCCTTTTACTCGGCTTCTCTGATTTTGATTCTGGTTCTGTGCTACAGGTCCTATTGATGGGATGAGTCATCCAGACCATAGTTACATCTTGATAACAGTTCCTGTTATCCACTCTACTTTTACATACACTTTGAGAAATCCTAATGTCTCAAATGTTTTACTCAGGTTACCATTGCATAGGGATAATAGCACATTTCCTTCTCATCCCACAGGATAAGTATGAAATCTAGTTCAAATCAATTCAATTAAAAAATAATTTGTTAATGTTGAGGTACCACCTCACACCTAGAAAATTGGCCAATATAACAGAAAAGGAAAATAATAAATGTTGGAGGGGATGTGGCAAAACTGGGATACGAATACATTGCTGGTGGAATTGTGAAATAATCTAGCCATTCTGGAAGGCAATTTGGAATTATACACAAAGAGCTTTAAAAGAATGCATGTCCTTTGATCCAGCCATACCACTACTAGGTTTGTACCCCAAAAGAAATAATAAGGAACAATACTTGTAAAAATATTCATAGCCACACTTTTTGTGGTGGCAAAAAACTGGAAAATCAAAGGTTGTCCCTCAATTTGGGAATGGCTGAACAAACTGTGGCATATGATGGTGATAGAATACTCTTGTGTTGTAAGGAGAGATGACCTGGAGGATTTCTATATGAACTGGGAGAACCTCAATGACCTGATGCAGTGTGAAATGAGCAGAACCAGGAGAACATTGTACTCAGAATGTAAAACATTGTGGAACAATACAATGTAATGGACTTTGCTAATAGTACCAATGCAACCTTGAAGGACTTGTGTAAAAGAATACTATCTACATTGAGAAAAAGAACTGTGGGAGTAGAAATGCAAAAGCAAAACATATGACATCACTTTTCAATGTATACATGGGTATGTGAGTAGGCTTTAAAAATTGCTTTATTGCAAAAATAGAAATAGATATTAAGTGATAACACTTGTACAACCCAGTATAATTGATTGTTGGCTCTGGGAAGGTGAGGGAAGAGAAGAGGGAAAGAAAATGAATCATGTAAACATGGAAAAATATTTAAAAAATTAAAAAAAATTAAAAATAAAAAGAATAAACACAGACAAAAACATTTTTAAAATAGCTATGAATTTCCAGAACTGTGTGAGGCCCTGGGGATACCAATACAAAATCAAAACCATCTCTATGCTCAAAGAGCTTTCTGTGGGGTGTGTACTGAGCAGTGAGGCAAAGTTAAGGATGGGTGGAAGAAGCATGTAATTGCACAATGGAATAAGCAGTGGCTTGAGAATTGGAAGTTCCATCTCTGAAACTACCTACGTGATAGGTAGATTACTTAAACTTTCTAGGACTATTTCCTCATATGTAAAATAGCAGAATTCACCTGAATGACTTTTGAAACCTTTATAACTCTCAACCTATGATCTGATAATTTGCCCGGAAAATTTGCTTCTACTGAAAATGCCAGAAGATGGCAGAAATGGAAAATATTATTATTAATTCACCAATCATATGTCTACTAATTTTGGAAAGAGGAAGAGTGATACAGAGGATAGAGACTTGCCTTCAATTCAGGAAGACCTGATTTCAAATATAGTCTTTGATATATGCTGGCTTAGGGATCTGGGGCAACCCAGAACTCTCAGTGCCCTGAATCATTCTCTCTTAAGGTCTCTCTGGAGAACTTTGGTATCAGCTGTGAAACCTGGGACACACTGGCATAGGACCATTAAGTATTGCACCCCTATTAAAGAAGGCACTATGCTCTATGAGAAAAACAGAATTGCAGGAATGCAAAAGAAACATGAGATGCAAAAGAAACATTTAGCTACATTGCTATTGCAAATGTCCATTCCAAATATTTATGCCTGACTCATAAATAAAAAAAAAAGCCTTCCAACCTCATATTGGTCTGATCAACCCACAGCTGAACACATTGTACATTGATCCCAATATAGTGATGTCATTTTGGTCTTCTTCAAGTATGAAGGACAACTAATAGTTGTATCACAGGTGGTCCGCATACTGAGGAAATCAGATCACAGGTTCTGTCTCAACAAGGGCACATGGGGCAGACAGCAAAATTAAAAAACATTCTTTGTTCTATAATTTATATATACTTCTTAAATTAAAAAATCAGAAACTGAAAAGGAAGGTTTTAAGTCTCATAAAGACTTTTATTTTGTTGATCCTTTATCTGGGATTTAAATAAAAATTCTGAACATATTCTGCACATCTCTATCAGAGGTAATGAACTAGATGTCTTTGTAATGAATCCAAACTGTTCCTTCCATTCTATACAATTGTACCTTTGTTTGGTTACGCGTTGGGAACAGATCAGTATCTCAGCAGTGTTTTTTTATTTTACCAATCATTCTGTTATATTTTTATGTTAAAGAATGTAAAAGTACAAATGTACAAGAATGTCAATATACAAATACAAAGGAGAAGCCTCTTTTGATGCTGTTCTCACATTTATTTGTTACATTGGCTATGATCAGATGCAAAGCGTGTAACCTCCCTCCATACACTGGAATGGATGATTCTCTTTTAGCAATCATGCAAATCCATGAAACAATTCTTTCATTTGGCTGCTCCATCACTTGAGTGACCTTCACAGTTTTACAGAAAAATATTATTTCATCAGAGAATGTGTGTGGCAGTCTGGAAAATATTTTCCCCCAAATACTTAAAGGTCTAGCTATCAAATGTTCCTTTCTGTGCCATAGCTTAATATTATTGAACAAACAGCAGTTAGGGCTCTGGCTTGGGTACTGTCATTTTTTGAACTGAAGATATGCCAGGTTTTAAACATTACCACTAACAGTCTTCTTAATTAACCTGCTGGCCTTTTCAATAATCAAATGGGGAATTTATTGCACAAGTATTATACCACTTTCCCTATTAGTGATTCTGATACTAGAAGCCCCAGGGAATTTGGGAAATAGGTGTAATAAACAGGCATTTAGCCAGAACTTTTAGCAAGGGTAATTTCTAGGGGAAAGCCAGAGGATTGCTGATGTACAAGAGCTATAGGAGACTGAGAATTGTTTAAAAGATTGAAAGGGTTTTGCTATGTGTTCTCACTCTGAGTTGCATGTAGTATGTATTAAATGCAATTTGATCTCCTTACTTAAGACTTTGAAGGAATATAAGGATTGCTTCTATCTCCACCATGGTTTACTAGAAGGAATGAAGATTTAGTATTAAGGAAGGAAGAAAAAAAAATCTATGAAAGAATCTGAACAGAAAACTTCTGAAGAGGTAGGAATAGGGACTAGACAAGAGATTTCATTGATGTGGCAAACTCCCAGTTGGAAAGATTCTTTTTTCCTACCAATTAAGTTTGGTATCTTCTCTG
Organism: Gracilinanus agilis; assembly: GCF_016433145.1. Lineage (NCBI taxonomy): Eukaryota > Metazoa > Chordata > Mammalia > Didelphimorphia > Didelphidae > Gracilinanus > Gracilinanus agilis. The sequence continues at coordinate 357,311,656 of NC_058132.1, forward strand.
CAACTTGAAATTTTTTTTATTTTTAAATTATTTTGTTAAATTAGTGAAATATTACCTTTTCTTCTTTCCTCCTTGTGTCCCAATTGAGAAAACAGGAGAAAAATCCCCAAAACTTCTATTCATTCATATACATATGAATATGTATAATTAAACAAAACAAATTTCTACATAGGACATGCATATCTCTGCCAAAACATGTCTCAATCTGTATTCTGAGTCTTTCACCTTTCCTTTAAGAAGTGACTGGAATGGTTTATCATGAGTCTTCTGGAATTTTGGTTAATATTGTATTGATAAGAGTTTTTATCTTTCAAAGTTGTCTGTGCCATATTATTATCATATAAATTATTCTCTTGGTTCTGCTCACTTAACTCCATATCAATTCATAAAAGTCTTCCCTTTGAAATCCTTCATCACTTTTATAGCACAACAGTATTCTGTCACATTTGCATATTATAATTTGTTCCCCCAACCCTCACTTAATAGGTATCCTCTAAATTTTCAATACTTTGACACTATGAAAACAGTTGATTTAAATATTTTTGTACATAGGACTCCTTTTACTTTTCCTTTGATCTCTTTAGGGTACACACCTAGTGGTGTAATCACTGGTTTAAAGACTTTGCATATTTTGGCAGTTCTCTGGGTACTGCACCATGAAGCTTTCTAGAAAGGTTGGATGAATTCACAGCTCCTCTAGTAATGCATCAATTTACAAACTTTTTCTTATACTCTTCAACATTTATCATCGTCAATTTTGCCAATCCTATGAGTATGAATTTGAACTGCAAGGTTGCTTTTATCTACATTTTTAGTTGTTAGTGGTTAGGGAACAGTTATATGGTTATTGAGAATTTGTTTCTTCTGCAGAAAACTGCCTGTTCATGTCCTTTAACAATTTATCAAATGAAGAATGGTTCTTGTCCCTATAAATTAGAATCCATTCCCTCAATATCTTAGAAAACACTTTTATCAGAGAATTTTACTGCAAAGATTTTTTTCTATTTGCCTTCTTCACTTCTAATTTTAGATGCACTGGTTTTCTGCTAAAACTTTTTAATTTAATGTAACAAAAATTGTCCATTTTACTTTCTTGTGATATGTTTTATCTTTTGTTTATTTCTGAACTCTTTCCCTATCCACATATCTGACAGGTAGTTTCTTCCCTGCTCTTCTCATTTGTTTATGATGTCACCTTTTATATCTAAGTAATAGGTTATTGGATCTTATCTGTGGTGTGAGATGCTGATAGATTTTTATTCCAGGTTGCCCAAAATGTTTTTATAATAATGAATTCTTACTGCATTAACTAGAACCTTTGGGCTTATTGAATATGTGACTACTGTGTTCATTTGCTTTTGTATATCATTAATATAATCTATTTTACTAATATACCTATTTCTTAACTATTGCCAAATTGTTTAAATGACTACTGCTTCATGGTAGATTTTGAGGTTTGATAATACTGGGATCCTTTCTTCTTCCTTTCCATTTATTTTTCATTATTCTCATTGAAATTCTTGACCTTTTGTTCCTCCAGGAGATTGCTGATATGTTTTTCTAGCTTTGTAAAGTAATCCTTTGGTAGCTTGATTGCTATGGATAGGTAAATTTATTTAAGTAATATTTTTATATTTATTATATTGGCTCAGTTTGCTCATAAGCAGTAGTAGAATTTCCACTTCTTTTCATGCTGGTTTTTGTTGGTCATATGTAGAAATGCTGATGATTTCTTTGAGTTTATTTTATTCCCTGCAACTTTACTGAAGTTGCTAATTATTTCAGTTAGGTTCATTTTTTTCCCCTTTAAGATTTTACTCAGTTTTTCAGGGCAAGTTTTCTTGGTTGTATTCTTTCATTGCTTTCTGAAATACCCTATGCCTGTGTTGGTGAACCTATGGCATATGTGCAGGAGGGGGGCTGTTCCTCTTCCCCTCTCCATGAGTGCCTGAGGACATTTTTCACTTTACTCACCCTTCTACCTAACAGCCCAGTGGAAGTACTTTCTCCCTCCGCTTTCAGGGGTTTGTGTGCTCACATGTGGCATAAGGGTAAAAGTTTGGGTACTTGGTCTCTAAAAGGTTCACCATCACTGCCTTCCTTATACCAAGTTCTCTACTCCATCATGGCAGCTATTAAGTCTTGTTTGTTTCTGACTATGGTTTCTTGATATACTTTACATAAATCTTTCTTTTTTCATGTTTGAACTACTTGTTTTTTTCTGAACTAAAGTCTCTGAGGCCCACAATCACTTTTCATTTATAACTTCTGTCTACTCTAGAACTAGGCACTGATCAATAAAACCCACTGGTTGGTATCTTTTTCTTTATTTTCCACAAATTTTGTCCCTTTTGTATGGGCCTGGCTTCATCTATCCCTGAAATATAGTTTATGTCCTCTGGGTGCCATGTTAGAATGTTCCCTACAATGCCCTCTTGGCAAGACTTAAAATCTCCAGTGTTTGCAGACCTCTGTCTCCCTGAATTGACCTAGACTAGAAAAATATCTTACTATTACTTTTCCTTAGATTTCTTGATGAGAATTAGATCTTGTGTTTTTTCTAGATCTTTGTGGAAGAATAGTACTAGGGAATTTGGCAATACTTCTATTACCCTGACCTTTTGGCTACCACTCTGAACTTTAATATTAAAATGTTGCTAAGAGTTGAGAGAGATTAAATGACTGACTTGCTGAGGTTCATATCACTAGGATGTATCACAAATGAGAACTGAACCCCATTTTCTACTTTGCTTCTCATCTGGAGGAAAAAAATAGCAATTAAAATTGAGGAATAGCAGATATGATAGTTTATCTTGACTGTCCAGTGTAAAAAGTAGAATAAAAGTTGATAAGCCCCCAAAAATACTGTAAAGAAAGATTATGTATGGCTTTAAAAGCCAAACAGAAAACTTTGAATTTTATCCCAATAGTAATAGTAAGTCACTAGTTTCTATAGGAGTGAAATGATATGTATTTTAGAAATATTAATCTGACAGCTTTGTAGAGAAAATTTGGATCAGAGAGAGACTGGAGGGAGACCAATTTGTAACCTATTGTAATAGGCCAAATAGTGGTGATAAAGATCACTAAGGTAATAAATATGTTTTCTCTATGAGTGAAGAAGAGGTAATGGATATACAAGAGGTATTGTCAAGCCAAGTAAGAACTTAAAATGTTCTGGGTACTGTGCTAAGCCCAGAGGATATAAATACAAGGTAAAAGAAAGACAATCCCTGCCCTCAAGGAGTTTACATTCTAATGAGGAAAGACAAATCATAAAAGAGAGCAGAAAACTGGAGGATGGGTGGGTGGGGGAGATATATTGCACATTATTCTCTTTCATAAACTCTGCATTGCATGCATACCAGACCACTTTTCCAGATCCCTGATCTTTTAATTCCATGCTCTAACTTTGCACAGGCTCTGCCCAGTTCTTGAATTACATCCCCTCCTCATTTTTACTTCTTAGAATTCCTACATTTCTTTAAAGCTAAATTCAAATGCCACATCCTCTTAGGATGGCATAAAACCTATATCCATTCCCATTTCCCCTAATTTTTAGGGTTCTCTCCCTCCTCATATGATCTGTCATATGCTCATCTATTTACTTGCTGTTTCCTTCCCCCATTAGAAAGTAAGTTTTTTAAAGTCAAGAACTTCTTTTCTTTTCATATCTTCAATGCCTAACTTAACTCCTTGAACATAGCATGTGCCTAAAAATGCTTGTGAAATTGGATTGAACAACAAGGGATTAATTGATCAGTATAGTTATTAAGAACTTATTATGTTCCACACATTGTGCTAAGCATTGAAAGTCACAAAAACAAATTTGAAACAGCTTATGTTCATGTTGTCTAGTGATTTACATTATATTCTAATAGGAAAGACAAGTACATCTATTAGCAAGTGCAGAATATTCCACATGAATTCAAGGTAGGTTTGAAATGGAATATTATCTTAACTGGAGGTAGCAGGAAAAGCTTCACTTAAAAAAGGTGGTATTGAGCTGAGTCCTGAAGGAAAGCAGGAATTCAAAGAGGTGGAGGTGAGGAGGGCACAGATTCCAGGCAGAGGATATATAACCTGTGCAAATGCATGGAGATCAGAGATGGATTGCTGTATGGACAGAGCATTGAATGTGTCTCTAAAATTAGTTTGCAGAGTAAGAAAAAGGGAGTAATATGTAAAAAGACTAAAAATATAGAAAAGGCCCAGGATGTGAAGATATTACAGTGTCAAGCAAGTATTTATATTTGATGAAATAAGGGACTATTAGAGTTTAAGATTAATGTTCGAACAATTTTCTAAGAAGTTCAGATTTTAATAGGATATGCATAAGAAATGTGAGGAAGGGGCATAAGTCAGCAATTAATATAAAATCAATCATAGACCTGTACAAATAGTGTCAGGGAGACTAACATTCTACAAATCTTGAGGCTTGTGGGAAAAAAAAATGGCTAAAGACAATTACAGAAAAAAAATGCTAGAAGATATTTTTAAAGCCAGAAGAACCAGAAAGGCATAGACCTATTGCTTGGGGGCAGATGGCATAATGTTATACATATGTCAGAGCAGAAGAGGAGTTATTCAACTCCTGTTTTTCTTCTTCCTTCTTTGTCAAGGATGATGATCTTTTAGAGAAAAAAAAAGAGTGCAAATAGTTGAGGAAATTGAAGATCAAGATAGTTTAAGGGATAGTAGGAGAATCCCTACTCACTTTAAGTAAGCTCAAATCACCTGTCCCATACTAATTAAATCTCATGGTATTGGAAGTGACCAAACTGAACCCTTGTCAGGGACAATTAAGTATCACAGAAAACAGGAATGGTGATAGAAAGTTAGGTAAATGTACCATTCTTTTAAAGTGGGAAAAGCAACAGATTCTGGAGGCTGTTAACCAATGAACTTAATGTCTATCACTGAAAAAGTCCATGAATCAGATTATTAAACAAATGGTATTTGAACTCAGAACAGAAAGTTGTGAATACCTATAGATAGCAGGGCTTCATTAAAAGTGAATCATGCTGGCTGATGGAGACTCATACCTGTAATTCCTGTTCTGGTGAGGCTGGTAGATTGATCTCCAGAGTTCTGAACTGCAGCAGGACTAAAATCAATCGAGTGTCCATACTAATTCTAGCACCAATATTATGAGCCCTAGAGAATGCTCTGATCGACCAGGATGCCTAAGGAGGGACAAACTAACTCAGGTCTGAAATGGAGCTAGCTAATCAAATATTCCATTCTGAATAGCAGTGGAATCAGATCCCCAAGTGAATGTTCTACTACTAGGCTAAGCAAGATAGGGAAACTTGAACTCAAAGAAATATAAAAAAAAATTCAGAAAAGTAAAAGAATGAACCATGCTAAAATAGCCACATTGTTGTTTTTGATAGCTTAAATTGGTAGATAAAAGAAATGCTAAAAACTGAATGTACCTGAATTTTAGGAAATCATTTGACAAATATCTCATCATGTCCTTAAGGCCAAATTGAGGGTGGTATGGATTTTTGGGTGACTTTATAGCTGTGTGGATGACATATCTAAAAGGCCTGAAAAGATCTCCAATGCCAGACTCTGGGAAAGAACAATCCAGTATCCCATTAGTCAGGACATAAAGAAACGTAAGTGGAGATGGATAGGACATACGCTACGAAAACCGGAAGACAACGTAGCCAGACAAGCATTGAGCTGGAACCCTTCAGGGAGGAGGAAAGTCAGAAGACCAAAACAGACCTGGCGAAGATCTGCCGAAAATGAAACAAAAACAGTCGGAATGACATGGGCCCAGCTGGGGGAAGTTGCCCAGAACAGAGTCCACTGGCGTGAGATGGTTGCGGCCCTATTCTCCTAAGGAGTCAACAGGAATAATAAAAATAATAATAATAATTAGATAATTTATTTAGGTGAAGTTCTTTATTTAGGTCTGTGTTGTTTGACATTATTAGCAGTGGCTTGAATGAAGAAATAGTATCTTTAAGTTTGTGAATAACAAATCTGAGTACAGTGGAGAAATGGATAGGTTGGATGATATAATCAAGATTCCAAAAAGATCTTGATTGAATAAAGTATGCACAAGAATTAATAATTCTTAAACTTTTTGGTTTCAGGGTCCCTTACACTCTTAAAAATTATGAAGGACTTCGTCAAGAGCTTTTATTTATGTTGCTCATTTATCAATATTTACTATGTAAGTAATTAAAATGTCTTAGTATTATTTCAAAAATTGTTTTGACCTCTTGTACCCTCTGAAATTGTCTTTGAGAACTGCTGGTATAGACTAATGAGCTAAATCTAAAAAGATGAAATTTAAAAAGGAAAATGACATACAGTAAAGCTCAAAGAATAAATTCTAAAAGTAAAAAATGGACTAAAATGCTCTTAACAGAAGTTTAGGCTAAAAAAGACTTGAGATTTCTGGTATTCAGTGGATCTGTGCTTTCATTCTGTGGATAGATATGAATACATGAATAAATGAACTAGTCTTTATTGAACACTTACGATGTGCCAGGAAATGTTTTAGTTATTTGCTAAGGGTACAAATATGAATAAGAGACCACCTCCACCTTCAAGGAGCTTACATTCTTTTTTTTTTTCCTAGGTGGTATTTTCTGCTACCTTTCAGATATTAATAATATACTTTTTTGTGATTCTGAGTTTGACAAACATCAGAAAACCTGAGCATTTCCACATATAAAGAACAGGAAAAGAGGACTTTGAATGCAACCATAAATATCTATTGCGTACAGAGTGTTTAAAAAAAAAATATATATATATATATG